>NW_025401006.1:9638604-9666414 GCF_015345945.1 Tribolium madens
ATTAGTTTTTAATTAATTTTTTTTTATTTCCAAAATGCATTAAAAGTTACATTAAAGGCTATTACACTTTAACAAATAGAATTTCATCAAGTTAGAATATTCACACTTTAAAATTATCATTAGCACTGGTATTAAATGTTCAAAAATAGAAAAACGCAGCACGCAGTTTATATTAATAATCTTGAAGTGAGTATAAAACTAAGGTAAAGTTTGAAGTGAAGTCAACAAAGCCTCAAGTAGTGAAAGAGTGTGTGTGGTCAGTGAACAATATTGTAAGGTTTAGTAATTACTTACTGTTATTTTTTTATTAATTTATAAAGAAAAAAGTTGGAAATCTATTATGTACATTCTGGAATTTCCTAGACAGGTTAAAAATGTTTCTAAATTTGACATTTTTTTAAAATTTAATGTAGGTACATATAACTCTGTTTTAAATATTTATTATTATTGCAAATATTGTTAATTTCAGACAAATTTTCAAAATAATGTTACCTACTTAAAACTGTATAATTTTAGATTTATTCTTTGTGAATTGTTTATGAAATAACTCCATCGCTGAGTTTCAATAATTCCAAAATAATTTTATTTACGTACATTGCCAGATTTCTTTGACTGTTTTATTTTTTCTGATTAATTTAACATCTAAAAAAAATTAATTTATTTTCAAAACAATTTTCAGAAAATGCCTTTCCACGTTGCAACTCGAGCCGACGACGTTGACAAACACGAATTTGATGTCAATCAATTAATCTACCATAAAGGGAAACTCTACTCTGCTGGTGACGATGGCAAGATCAAAGTAAAGAAACCAAAAAATAATTGGAAAAAATATAAACTAATATTTTTTAGATGTGGGCTCCTGATTTGAAGTTTCTCAAAGAAGTGCAAGCTCATCCATGCTCTATTTATTCAATTACAGCTGACGGTGATGCTATTTACTCTTGTTCAAACGATGGTACGGTCAAAAGTTGGGAACTCGAGACCCTCAAAAAGAAAACAGTTTTTCTTGAAGATAAAGAAGTAGAATTCTGGAAAGTAAAATACGATAAAGGAATCTTGTATATTGGCGACGACCAAGGAAATGTACTGAACATACACATTTGCGTAAAAGTAGCTTAGTGGAGTATTTTTAGGTAAGAATGTACAAGAACGAGACGTTTTATGGGTCAATCAATGTGGCAATTCCGGTTAAAGACTTAGCCATCAAAGATAATCTTATGTTTGCATCGAAAGACAACGATGTGATTGTCACTGATCTCATTTTGCAAGGTTTATCTCACATTTAATTGTAAAATAAGTTGCCAAAGTGTAATTTTAGAAGAAAAACCTCAATTTGGAATAAAGGCCACACTCATGGGACGAGGTCCATTAGGATTGGTTGACAACAAAGTCATATTTCTGAGTCGAGATGGAAAAGATATTCTTGTAAATCAGATTGACGAGCAACAACACCTTAAAGAAACTGCAAAAGTTGTTGTAAGTTTTTGGCACAAAAAGCTGCCAAATTCCATAAAATGTGTTTACAGAAAGCCCACGATATGATTATCAATGGTGCAATTGCAGTAAATTGGGATGGTAACCCCTGGTTATTTACAGCAGGTTGGGATAAAGTAATAAAGAAGTGGAAGATAGCGAATGATTCTCTTAAAGCTGATGGTTCCTGCAATATTGATTTTATTGTCAACACAATGGCTTATGGTGACAAAGACCAAATCTATGCTGCTGGAAGTGACGGCCATATTGCTCGTCTCGATCTTTAAATTTATTTTGTGTTATTTTTGATGTTTTTGTAATTTCTATGTGTTTGTTGAGTGTTTTTGAATTATTATTAATGAATAAAATTTAATCAATTAACGTGTAATTTTTTTTTTTGTAAGGAGTGTACTGTTTGTAAAGGTAGATGAAACACTGACTCACTGAGTAACATTTTCGTGTGTCTCGAACTGACTGTCTGAATCGGAATGCTCCTACCGAAGCGCCGGCGCCGATGATCTAAATCTGTATTTAAAAAATTCGATCGGAACTTTGACACAAAATTTATTTTCTCGTGGAAATTTTGATAATCATACTTAGCACAGTTTAATGAAATGAAAAATAGATTGTTAAAGATACACAATAAACCAAGGCGATTCATTAGGGGAGCCATAAAATCTTCCTAAATTAAATTTGTTTAACTGACGTAATACAAACAGTTGTTATTTATTTTGCTTGGATGCATTAAGTTTGACGAAACTAAAATTCGTTTTTCTCATGCTCTTTCAAAGAAAGAACATTTGGCCGATATAAAATCTAATTGTATTCGCATACAATTCAATTTTTAATTGTCTATTATGGGTGGCGGAGGCAAAACGAAAAATGGCGAAGGATAGAAAGCTCCCAAGACCAAGATGCAAGAAGAGAAACAGTACCAGGAAAAGATCAGTCATTCAACAGCCTGAAAGCGCGAGGTTTCGGTATAAACATCTCGAACATATTACACGGTTACTCGACCAGATCAGGACTGAATTAATTCTGATTAAATTTTTGGGTCTTATTTATGCTGATGGCCCCTTTGCCCTTTAGAGTCGCGGTTGCCTTTTTGTATCTCTTTTCCCTGATAATTATGATCAGTGTGTCTGTTTACTTGGAATACTTAAATAGTTTTAGGAATTGTAATTAAAAGAAAGTCCCAGACAGTTTATGACTTTTTATAATTTTGGAATCCCTAGATAATTATTTGACTTTTTTGATAGTGTAGATTTGTTTATTTATCAATTTGTTCCAGACGATTTATTGGGGTGAAACTCTTAGTTAGGGTGGTTGACTTGTAACCTTTGGATGGATAAGTGAATTAATTACCGTTGATATGATATTTTATTTCTGGAAAAATTTCTTCTCTACGATATTTTGCAATAAAATTAGGTGCTCCAATTTGGCCCATCACAGTATTTTCCATCATAACATGTTATTGTTTTAAGAATTGTACACAAAATAGCTACAGGAGTGTTAAATATAGCTTCGCATTTTTTTCAAAGTTCATGAACACAAGGTTTGTTTATTAGTAGGTAAATATTTGGTTGAATAAGATTGGTAAATTTAGAATAGCAGTTCTAATAACAACGTCATTAATATCTCTTTTGGAATAAGAAATATTTCTTATTTTTATTAATTTGCACTGTAAATTAGAAAAATACATATAATTGTACTAAGTATATCTAGTTTACTTTTTAATATATCTACAAACACGTTCTTAATAAATAAGAGTCCAAATACAAAACTAAATACGTAAAAGACTTTTGTAAAAATTGATAAAAACCGTTTAGTACAATGCTTTTCTATTTGTATTTGTATTTGTATTTATGCATTTGTAACTACAGTTAATTAATACACTCACTACTTACGGACTAGAGTTGTTTCTTGTTGTAAATTAAGATTGTTTAAAAATTTTAGTTTATGTCAAATACAATTTTTTTCTTCTGTAATTAATATTGATATTATCAATTTTAGATTTTAGATTAAAAATAATATACAGGGTGTGAAAAAAAGATTGTAAAATATTTTTGGAGGTAATAGTATGACCAAAACAAATATTTCAAAAGGTATGGGTCAAAACAAACAAAAAGGTCTTAATAAACATGGGTCCTCAGAGTAACGGTTTTGGAGATATCGAAAATTATTTGTTTTTTGACACATTTATTTGTGTGTAAACAAAAAAGAAAAGCTTTTAGTACAAATTTTAATTTTAACATTTGATATCTCCGAAACTTTGCGGACCCATGTTTTTGTTTATTTTGGTCCATACTTTTACATTCTTAAATTTTTTACAATCTTTTTTTTAACACTTTGTATTCGCATTGTTATTTATAGGTTGTACAGATCTAAATTTTTTTAAAAGAAAAGACTTTCTTCTCAAAAAAAAATGAAGTAACGCTTTATTCCCTTGTTTCTGACTGGTACTTTATTACTCACTTTAAAAATAAAGTAAATGAAGTACCGACTTTTAATCTTAAAATTAACTGGAATTGAATGAATTGAATCTTTTTAGTGTTTTTTGACATAAACCTTATTAATACCGATTATTTTTCTTAAAATTGCAATTGAGGTATTTTGCAAATTATTTGACATTATTTGACAGCTTTATTATTTTTTTATGTTATTATTAACTTAGTTTGTTGAGAGGAAAGTTTTTGTATGAATCTCTGAAATAAACATCGTTAATCACTCGAACAACAATGTCTGTTACCTACATTCTCGAGATTAAAATAGATAGTTGTTTATTCCTTTGGTATAACATAAATAACTATTAAACATTTATGTTGCTTAAATACGAGTAAATTATAAATACCTAATAAATACATAAACACAAGGTACCTCTTTTTCCAATGAAGTTGTACCTGTACAAAAATAATTTAATTAAGAAATTTTTACTCGTAAAATGCAATAGAAGTTGTACAGGGTGGTTCAGTTTTTAGCGGCGAAAATTCAGGAATAGTTAGATCACGTGAAAATAATGTGGGCTTGTCCTATGCACAATTGTTTAAAAACGATGGTTTACCAGAGATAAATGGCGACAAAATTAAAAATTTGTTCCCGTGTTTTCTTAAATGAAGAAAACTACTAGTTCCAAATTTCGCAAGCGCATTAGATGAGTGGTGTCTTTTCATTTGTACCGATTTCGGCTTAATTGGCTGACATGTTTTGGGAATCACAACCTTTTTGCCTAACAAAACTTCTTGTGTTACAAAATAAAACAAAACGTAACATTTAACGATTACGCCGAACTAGGTACAAAATAATAGTCATTATCATTACTCATCTAGTGTGTATGGTAAATTTGGTGCTCCTATAACTCTATCCGTTTAGAATATATTATCAAAAAATGAAAACAAATTTTGACGCTATTTATCTCTGGTAAAGAAGCATTTTGAAGAATTGTTCATAGGGCCAACCCACATTATTTTCACGTGTTTGAACTATATATAAATTTTCGCCGGGAAAAAAGAAACCACCCTGTAAGGACAATTACTCTTTAACAAATAAAATTTTTGTTAGTTATGATATTTACACTTAGTCAGTGTATTAGCACTGGTATTGACTGTTCAAAAATAGAACAAACGCAGCACACAGTCTATATTAATCTTGGAGTAACTATAAAACTAAGGTAAAGTTTAAAGAGAAGTCAACAAAGCCATAAGCACTGAAGGAGCGTGTGTGGTCATTGAACAATATTGTAAGTTTTCATTTATTTTAATTTGAAAATAAGTTTGTTTGTAAGTACCCAAAAGCGGGCATAAATTACAAATATTGTTAATTTCAGACAAATTTTCAAAATAATGTTATCTACTTAAAACTGTATAATTTTAAATTTGTTCTTTGTGAATTGTTGATGAGATAAATCCATCACTGAGTTTCATTACCTACTTCCAAAATATTTTCATTTATACAATGGGTCAATTTTAAAAGTTGGAACCACAATGTCTCTACAACTGAAAATGTTATTGAGAATCACTTAAAATCGTTTTGGTGGTTCCTAGGGAGAATCAAAATGGCATGGTAAGTGACATCTCTAACCACCCTTGAACATATTTTTTTAAAAATTCAAAATTAAAGTCTTCGTTTTTAAATAATTGGAAAACGGCTTCACCAAACAGCCTGTTGTAGACATTTTTGAAAAGCCTTTGTTATGAGCTTTCCAACGATGTCTCACAAGTAGAGTAGTGCCATTTAAAATTTTTAGCTTGGGGTGGTTGTGGCTTCAAGGATGGGTGGGGAGGTGCGTCACTTACTATGTCATTTTGATTCTCCCTAGAAACCACCGAAACGGTTTGGAATAATTGCCAATAACTTTTTCAGTTCTAGAGATACTGCCGATTGCAAAATTGACACCCTGTATACCTCAAAACCATTTCCAGTTTCCTTTGACTGCTTTTTTTCTGATTAAATTAACATCTAAAAATAATTAATTTATTTTCAAAACAATTTTCAGAAAATGCCTTTCCACGTTGCCACTCGAGCCGACGACGTTGATAAACACGAATTTGATGTCAATCAATTAATCTACCATAAAGGAAAACTCTACTCTGCTGGTGACGATGGCAAGATCAAAGTAAAGAAATTCAAAAATAATTGAAAAAAATCTAAATTAATATTTTTTAGATGTGGGCGCCTGATTTGAAGTTTCTCAATGAAGTGCAAGCTCATCCCTGCTCTATTTTGTCAATTACAGCTGACGACAATGCTATTTACTCTTGTTCAAACGATGGTACGGTCAAAAGTTGGGAACTCGAAACTCTCAGAAAGAAAAAAGTTTTTCTTGAAGACAAAGAAGTCGAATTTTGGAAAGTAAAATACGATAAAGGAATCTTGTATATTGGCGACAACCAAGGCAATGTACTGAACATACACATTTAGTAAAAGTAGCTTAGTGAGGTATTTTTAGGTGAGGATGTACATAAACAGCGGGATGTTCTATGGGTCGATCAATGTGGCAAATCCGGTTAAAGACTTGGCCATCAAAGATAATGTCATATTTACAACCAAAGACAACGATGTTATTGTCACAAACATGAATTTGCAAGGTTGAACCTACAGTTAATTGTAAAATAATTTGTCATCATGTAATTTTAGGGGAAAAACCGCAATTTGGAATAATGGCCACAATCATGGGGCGAGGTCCATTAGCATTGGTTGACAACAAAGTCATATTTATGAGTCGGGATGGAAAAGACATTATTGTAAATAAGATTCACGAACAACAACACTTAAAATTATTTGCAAAAATTGCTGTAAGTTTTTAGCACAAAAAGCTACTAAATTCTAAAAAATGTGTTTACAGGGAGCCCACGATATGATTGTTAATGGTGCTACTGCAGTTAATTGGGATGGTAACTCATGGTTATTTACAGCAGGTTGGGATAAAGTAATAAAGCAGTGGAAGGTCGCGAATGATTCTCTTAAAGCTGATGGTTTCTGCAATATTGATTTTATTGTCAACACAATGGTTTATGGTGATAAAGACCAAATCTATGCTGCTGGAGGTGACGGTCATCTTGCTCGTCTCGATCTTTAAATTTTTTTATTATTAACCTTAATGTTGTTTTTGCAATTTTTTAGTATTTTATATGTGTTTTTTGTAATTCCATTACTGAATAAGATTTAATCAATTTACGAGTGTATTGTGTGTATGTAAAGTGTCAAGGTAAACAAAACTCATTTTCTTATGCCGAATCGCATGCAAAATTATCTTCAGACCCGTTATTTTGCAGTAATGTTTTACGATTTTCTCCCTACCGTTTCGGTAGATGTTGTACACAAGTCTTTTTGGTATTTGTATTCTCCAGAAAAAATAATTTTGTGTAGGTAGCACTGAATTTGATGAGTTGCCTACCCATAGGAGCAAATCGTAGAATTCGTAGGAACTTTGAAATTATCAAAAACTAGAATCACCTGCTCGATATTGGTACTCAATAACAAATAGGTGCCATCGGTGTCACTGGGATAGCTAGAGGGGCAGCGGAGCGAGTTGAAGTTATTCTTCTTTTTGCTAACGATGCGGTAAAACTGAAAATACTTTTGTCTGAAATGATATGTGGGAGTGTTATCAGTAGTTTGGTGTAATATGTAGATATTTATTCATTAAGTTTAATTAAAATAAATAATTAATAAGTTTCTCAAACTATGACAAAAATTATTATTTTTGTCATGACGATTCAAGACGTTAGTTAACTTCTGAAACTTTTTGTCTATTGACAAAAAGTTTCAGAAGTTAACTAACGTCTTGAATCGTCATTTTTTTACAACAATTTAATACCTACATAATTACTAGATTGCATTACTTGGAACATGCATTAGTTATTAAATAAATTTAAAGTTATTAAATTTACCAAATTACAAATGTTGTTGTTGTTGTGGTTAAATAACAATGCATAATATTATTTTTTCCTTATGGCAGCTGTAATGTTTAAAATTTAAAATTTCTTAACTTCGCAAATATTTTTGGTGGATGCGCCGAGATTACAGTGATTTTTCTTATTTAGTATTACTTAAAAGTAAACAAACAGTAAAAAAACAACAACTTAATAATGAAATTAGTTGCGTATTTTATATTTTTTGACTTTTTCCTTGGTAATTGTGTACATCTTTCAAGACTTATTAGCGTTTTTGTTCGTTCTTTAAAATATGATATTACATCAATTTAAAAACTCTTTCTGTTACTTTCTTTCATGGCATCTATTTCACTTACATAACTCAAATATGCTAAGTCGAGTCGTTAATAAGTCCCGAATAGATAAACCATTATAATATTGTTTTCAAATTGTTTTCAAGTTACAACCACATTGACACCAAATTGACACCGATTTCTGGGATTTTCCCCATGGTGCTGAAACAGTCTGTAAAACTACAATTGATGCTTGATTGTCTGAATCTGAGTGTTTCGACCAAAGCGCCGATGCTTTAAATGTGTTTTTGAAAAAAGTAGAGTAACTTTGGCACAAAATTTATTTTCTATTGGTAATTTATGATCATATTTATTGCAATTAGATAAAATTCATTTTATAGCTATCTTGTAAATAAAGTTCACTGCGACCTCTCGTAGAATATCCAGTTACTATATTTTATCACGAGTGGAATATTCGTTTGAATTTGCTGTTACTAGGATATGAAAGTAAATATCTGCTATTTTATTAAAAAAAAGAGGTGAATTGAATAGTCAATATTATATTAAGAAGAATAAAGAACACTCGGTTTTTTATTACTTTATTAGTAGTTACTCGTATATATTTGGTTGCATATGTAAGAATAGGATTGGTAAATTTAGAATAGCAGATCTAGTAAACACTATTCTAGAATTTTTTAGAAAAATATGTAATTAATATTCCTTTTAGAATAAGAAATGTTTATTTTTTATTAATTTACATTAAAAAAATACATATAATTATTGTGAGAATACCGGGTATCTGGTCTCAAATTCGAACATATAATAATAATGTTGATTGTGATTTTGTCAGTATTTTGTCAATTTCTTTGATAATAAAATAAACAGTCATGTAAGTAATAAAAAATTTAATTGTTTTTTATTAAAAATAACAAAAAGCATTAAGTAATAAAGAAAATCAAATACGTTATGACCACATTTGAAACGAAATAATTTTATCTTTCGACAAGTAACATCAGCTTACTTGTAGGTTGTATTGGTGAGCAGGAATTAGCAAAAATAAATAGTACCATGTTAAATCCCTATGTTGGCGATTGAGATGGGACACCCGTTTTGTAGTTTATTCTTTAATATTTTTACAAACACATTCTAAGTAAATAAAAGTCTAAAGCAAAATTTAAATAAGTAGAAGAATTTTTTTCTAGAGAAAATATTATTTAATTAACAATATTTTACTACCAAAATGCATTAAATTTCCATTAAAGCCTATTACTCTTTAACAATTAGAATTTCAGTACGTTAGGATATTCAGACTTAGAATTTTCATTAGCAATGGTATTAAATGTTTAAAAATAGAAAAACGCAGCACGCAGTCTATATTAATCTGGAAGTGAGTATAAAACTAAGGTAGAGTTTGAAAGGAAGTCAACTAGGCCTCAAGTACCTACTGAGAGAGTGTCTGTGGTCACGGAACGATATTGTAAGTTTTAACATTTACTTACTGTCCGTTTTTATTAATTTACAGAGAAATATGTAGGAAATTTATATACATTCCGGAATTTTCTAGGCAGGTTAAAAATGTTATGTTTTTTTTTAATTTAATGTATAACTTTGTATTAAATATGTATTATTATTGCAAATATTGTTAGTTTCAGACAAAATTTCAAAATAATGTTATCTACTTAAAACTGTATATTTTTAGATTTGCTCTTTATAAATTGTTTATAAAATAACTCCATCACTGAGTTTCAATAATTCCAAAATAATTTTATTTACGTACTCCAAAACCATTTCCAGGTTTCTTTGACTATTTTATTTTTTTCTGATTACATAAACATCTAAAAATAATAAATTTATTTTCAAAACAATCTTCAGAAAATGCCTTTGCACGTTGCCACTCGAGCTGACGACGCTGACAAACACGAATTTGATGTCAATCAATTAATCTACCATAAAGGGAAACTCTACTCTGCTGGTGACGATGGCAAGATCAAAGTAAAGAACCCAAAAAATAATTGGAAAAAATCTAAACGAATATTTTTTAGATGTGGGCTCCTGATTTGAAGTTTCTCAAAGAAGTGCAAGCTCATCCATGCTCTATTTTTTCAATTACAATTGACGATAATGCTATTTACTCTTGTTCAAATGATGGTACGGTCAAAAGTTGGGAACTCGAGACCCTCGGAGAGAAAAAGGTTTTTCTTGAAGACAAAGAAGTTGAATTCTGGAAGGTTAAATACGATAAGGGAGTCTTGTATATTGGCGACGACCAAGGCAATGTACTGAATTTAGCCATTTGCTAAAAGTAGCTTAGTAGAGTATTTTTAGGTAAGAATGTACAAGAACAGCGAGAAGTTCTATGGATCAATCAATGTGGCAATTCCGGTTAAAGACTTGGCCATCAAAGATAATCTCATGTTTGCATCGAAAGACAACGATGTGATTGTCACTGATCTGAATTTACAAGGTTTATCTCACATTTAATTGTAAAATAAATTGCCAAAGTGTAATTTTAGGAGAAAAACCGCAATTTGGAATAAAGGCCACAATTATGGGACGAGGTCCATTAGCATTAGTTGACAACAAAGCCATTTTTATGAGTCGAGATGGAAAAGACATTATTGTAAATCAGATTGACGAGCAACAACACTTTAGAGAAATTGCAAAAGTTGCTGTAAGTTTATGGCACAAAAAGCTGCCAAATTCCATAAAATGTGTTTACAGAAAGCCCACGATATGATTATCAATGGTGCAACTGCAGTAAATTGGGATGGTAACTTATGGTTATTTACAGCAGGTTGGGATAAAGTAGTAAAGCAGTGGAAAGTCGCGAATGATTCTCTTAAAGCTGATGGTTCCTGCAATATTGATTTTATTGTCAACACAATGGTTTACGGTGATAAAGACCAAATCTATGCTGCTGGAGGTGACGGCCATATTGCTCGTCTCGATCTTTAATTTTTGTATTATTAATTTTGATGTTGTTTCTGTAATTTCAGAGTATTTGTTAAGTGTTTTTTTGTAGTTATATTAATGAATAAAATTTAATCAATTAACGTGTAGATTTTGTTTTTGTAAGGAGTGTAATGTTTGTGAAGGTAGATGAAACACTGAGTAACATTTTCTGTTTTTAATTAGATCAACGAGATATTGCGTAAAACTCATTTCCTTATAAAACAAGTGTTGAGCCAAGTCCCTTGCTTGAAACTGGTCTATTTCGAGCAAAAGACTATATTTTAATTAAAGTCTATAATGCCCTGTGTGAAAAAAGGAGTAGGTTTACAGTGGAATACTCTTTATTTAGTCGAGCCTAGTCGCTGTGAGCATTTTGATACATTATGTTACAGAAAATGCGACCTCCTCTTATCCTTATACTTAACAGTACTTAACAGCTTTTTTAATTTAACAAATAACATATTGATGGAGATGAGAATTCGAAATACAATCACTGTGTATTTGTCGTTCCTGAATAAGAAACAATTTTCGGATCGGAGGTTTTCAAAAAATAAACAAAAAGCAACAATCACTCTCCTGATCCGAAAACTATTAGTTAAGCAGTGTTTGTTGTCCACCAGAGACACGATTCGGCCTCGGTTTGGATGTTACATGAAAAATTTTCGGAACGTTTCAACTGATTGAAGCCGATTTGTGTCTTTGACGGTTGTCCTAGAGTCTCTACAACTCGGTATAACAAAGTGCGCGTACGCAGTTGCAGGTGTGGGTAGTATGGAAGCCGCGCAGTGCTCAGTTGGGTCAACTGCCAAAGAATAGCTCTCCCAATCCTATGAAACAGAATGTCAAAAGTAGGGAGAGTGTAATTTTCCCCCTCCCTACATCAATTAAGGCAAATAGAGACTTGTTGTTTGACAGTTGGCTGATGTGAGTGATTATATGTAAATGACAGTGACTAAATTACCTAACACCGTCACTTGGCAACTGCATATGTATGAATACATACATACAATATTTAATATCTATCGCGAGTGGATAATATTTAAAAATAATGATTTATCCTAAGTAACAATGTGTTGGCCGAGGCCTACTTAGACTGAGTGCATACGCTACTGCAACCAACCAAACCCACTACTTTCTTTACAGAAGGACGGTCCCAGTAAGCTGTGACCTGTCACTGACAATGAGCGCCCTCTAGGGAGAAACAAGTTTTACGCAAGACTCTTAAAAAGGACACAGCTTACCAGGATGTTTGAAAAACAAAAGGCAAACGGACAACGTTGCAGTATTAGGATAATTCGTTAAGCTATCCTAAAATACAGATTATTTATTTGCGAAAAAACACAATGACCGTTTGGGAAGACAATTACAGTGTTTGGAGCAAATCATCAGTACTTCTACTTGGTGTTCTGCTTTTACTTTACATTGTATAGAGTCGACAACAAAATTAAAAAAAAAACTTGAATTGGACAAACAAAATGTTTATTAGAGAAACGTAAACACAACAATAGTTTAGATTAACAATCACTGTGTTGTTTCCGGCGATTTTATTTATTTTACATATATTTTTTACAATCATGTTTTACGTCAGCCCAGACGACTATGTTTAACTAGTTTTTAGTACAACGTTTTCTGCAATGCCAATCAAACACAATGAAAATGTTATACTTTTTTACACTCAATAGTTAGAAACATTTTGGTACCTAAAAAAATAGTTCGACTTCTTTGAGACCTTACAAGCTATGATTGGTGTGTGGTGTGATTATACAGTTATTTTAACAAATCACGGACACGAAAGGGTACACCAAAATGTTTCTCAAGTAGTGTATACTCAGTTAAATTACCAATGACTTCCAATCGTTGTAGTGTTGCAGATGACGGTCTTTGTGCAGCAGCTTGCACTAATGGTAGACTGGATACGAACGAGACTTGAACTTTTGAACAAGTCTGTAGGAAGCCCAATAATAGAAATAACTTACAAATAACGCCAATAGAATTACATACTTTACAAAACAAATCGAGTTAACGCACGCCATCTACCGCCTCGCAAAACAAGTAGATTTATCGGCCTTAAATTTTGAGACAGTCGTTGGGTACCGGTAGATGGTTGCAAATTTTTAACCGGTAGATGGGTCGGTTCGATAGTACTAATAAATCGAATAGAGGAACGTCTAATAAATAAGTCAGACCCAATTTAACTGAGCATATTCTGAATACATATTAATACAATATAGCTACATCAAAGTATTGTTTTCGAAAGACATCATGAAATAAAGTGCGTACAATTCGTCAGTAATATGTATTAGATTATAATAATAACTAATTGCACGAGTGTCTGGCACACGGTCTTGCGTGACACTAACCCTCAGTCTCTGGATTATAAATAACAACATGTGAACAATTATAGGCCCGGGTAAGTCCCCGAGTGTCGTAAAGCAAATAATGATCTAACACGGCAGTAGTTGTCGCAGACACACGCACTGAATCCTACGTCGCCATCTTGTAGATCTACGCGCCAGGAAGATGGATATTCGTTGTAAAAATAAAATCTAGAGCACCTGTTTTCATTATATTTTTTGTTTATAACAATTTGAACGTCGATAGTTCAATAGCTCTGTTTGTGCGAATTAGTGCAAAACTATCTATTATTGCAAATGTATATTATATAAATATCGAACTTGTGATCAACGTAAAACCTATCGACGTACAAAATAGATGATCATTTTGCGTTTTGTTTCGATTAAATGAGGTCTCTATAGGTTTAGCTTGTTTCCAAACTGATGCATTCCTTCGTCACCAACACGTAGTTCACGAACATTAACTCATTTTAACTACGTCTTGCGTATACATCGCACTAACATTTATATACTTTTTTATACTTTATTAAACCACGTGATTTTCTTTAATTACTATTATTGTTTAAATATTGGATTATCGACATTGTTAAAAAATATCTTCGGGGTGGGTTTGTGTAGTGAGTGTTGTTTTTTTTTTCTTCACAGTTTATTGACTCCACAGGTTGCCGAGGCCGTTCGGTTTGCCGGCCAGCCGTCAGCAATACTGAGCTTAGTGATTGTCCAACCAACAACTGAAGCCGGCCCTGCAATGGCATCGTCAAAAAAAAAATTGTTATTGTCTTATTCGCATTTTGACAAAACACATTGAACAAACCATCTTGTATATTTATCCACTGAAAAGCATTTTTATTTGAAACAGCTGTAAACATCTGTAAGTGAATGTTATTATTTAAATCTGTATTAGCAGTTCTAATATTTCGTATTTATTTTTAGTGATTAAATCGACAAACTAAGATCAAGTTGTAGTTTTTATGTCTTTTAAGAAAAAAATACTTTAAGTGTTTTAAATTTAGAAAACTTGCGGCAATTAATTTTATTTCAATAAACTATTGTATCATAAAAATTAACACTATTTTGATGTTTTGGATTAAAAGTTACGTTCTAGTTAACGAGTTAACTAGATGCAAGTTATGTAGTAAAAAAATTCACAGCCACATTTTCTTATTATCTTATTTTAAATACTTATTTGGTATATTAATAGTAATTTTATAGATATACGAGTACCTACATATGAGAATTATTTTTGTCATTAAGTTACTTGCTTTATTTTAGCGATGTAAACATATGTACAGCTGTTTACAAATAAAAAAAATCACGTTTTGATGTTGATAATGTTTATTACTCTAAAATAAGTTTTAAAATTTAAGTCTAAGATTGGGCTGGATGGAATATGTTACATTTTTAATTTCAATAAGTGAAACAAATTTAATTAGGCAGTACTGACAAAAATATTAAAAAATAATTTCTAACAAATTAATGAAGTTCACTGTATAAGTCTAGATAATAGTTAAAAAAAAAAAAACCATATAGTAATGACTTAACTAAACGTAATCTAGAGTAACTAGATATGTATACTAACATTTATTCAAACCATCCTAATGTAAATACTTTCTTTATGCTATTCAAAAATGCAAATTAGTTTTATTCATCATAAAGTACTTTTTCTTTAAACAGATTTAGGTAAAAAAATGTTAATACATATTTTATGATAATAAAATTTAATTAAACATTTTACGATCTTTACGTTTCTTGTAAATAATTTTACCTAAAAAAAGGACGAAATTTAAAGTCAATTCTTTCACAACAAAATGCAACAAAAATAATTGTTGTTGCGTTTTCCTTAACCCATGATTATTGCCGTAATAAAATAACAAATTTAAACACGATTGCACTAGAGCTTAACATGGGTTGCTTAAACATGGTGCTTTATAATTGTCTCTAACCATTTGTTTTATTTGTTTAACAATTTAATAAAATTAGTTTAAATTTTTACTTTAAGATCAGATATTGATTATAACTAGTTCTCAAAAAAACAATAAAGTAGTACTAACAATTATTTTTGTCCATAAATCTACAAAAATTCAGAGTTTTGCAGAGGATTCGCTTTACCTTTAAATATTTTTAAAAACATTAAACTTTTTTGTTTAATTCTTTTTTTCTTTAATTCATTTTAGACATTTAATAATACGTTAGAAAATTCTTGTTTTCATGACAAAAAAATTTGTTCTTAACTGATTTAATTTTCAATTTGCTTGTTTACTGACGGCTAGACCACCAAAGTTTTTTCTTAGTTTGTAAAAAAATTATAATTAACAAAGAGTCTCCATAAAAATTTATTGCCAGAAGCTAATCTTTGACTGTATTATTTTTATTATTTCATAACTTCATACTTTTTAAAATGAAACAATCTTGAATTTTATAATAAAGCGTGTTGGACACTAGGCTGATTAATAATAATTTTCTTTTAGGTAAATGTTTAATTTCGGATGTTATACAAGTTAATTAATGTTTGGTGAAATATTGTAATAATTTTATGAGAGATATGTACTTGTTCACCTTTATGACTCTTGACTCTTGCCAGTACTGCAGTAAAATCATCAGTTGTTAGTTTATCAGCCGTGACGATGTCATCGAAGGGCAGCTCTTTATCAAATACAAAAACGTGTGTATTGTATCGACCCCTAGTTCGCCGAGGCCGCGTCCGAACAACATGAATGTAGTAACAAACAACTTTTGGCCAACATTCGTTAGTCCTTCAGTTAGATAACTAGATAAAACGTAGACTCGGCGTCCGAGTGACCCTGTAAAGTGAGCGTATTGCTGGCGGCGGCAGTAACCGTATGAGGAAAGAGTGCGGGTCCCGCGGGAGTTGAAGCCACCATCAGACACTGTCCACGCTGGCGTAGCGCTCGCCGAGCTCCTCGCACACGTGCTGCGGGGGGCGTCTGGACGAGCCCGACGGGACGGGCAGCTGCAGGGGGCGGTGGATGCCGCGCCGACGCCGACGCCGCTTCCGGTGGCACAGCACGCACAGCGTCACCAGCACGAACAGGATGGCGGCGATGGCGCACACGTACACCAGAGTGTGGTCCTCCTGGGGCGCCTCCACCATGCCTGCGCACATCGACCAACGTGTCTGGGGCTGCACTACAGGGACTACGACAATGGGGTGAACGCATGCACGAAATGGGGTGACATGAGCCAGCGTAAAGTAGAGTAAGAGAGACTCACGTGAGCGTGAGAGAAGCATGCTGTTCGGGAGGGCATCACGCCAGCCACAGCATCGGCAGCGTCGCCAAGAACAGTGGTGGCAGGAGGATTTGCGGACGCGACCCGCGTGATTCACCTGCACAACAACACCGACCTGCCACCACTCGCTCACATATCAACATATAAGAAAACACGTGACCAACAATCTTCAACTTTTCAAAATAATGCATTTCAGCTGAACTTTATGACTCAATCAATTCAATTTGCCATCTAGAAAAAATTAATAATTTTATCCACGACTATTGTATAATGTACCCCTTATACGTCTGTTTGATCGATCTTAATAATACCCATTAATCACTAGTGATTAATGAGTCATTAATCACTCTCATTAATCACTGCTGTCAGAAGCTTCCTTGATTTAGCTATAATATTATATTGTTTTGCTACAATTATTGGATTTTAAAATTTTATCGTGTAAACCACTAAATATTTTCAATTCAGTTCTGTACATATAAAAAAAATAAAAAAAATAATTTTCCTTGACCAGATTCGAATCTGGGACTCGCGGTTGGCAACCAGCATCGACACAGAGCCATTACCAACTTCGAATGTGTGTGTCGTATATCTGTTTCTTAACATACTTAATGTAAGAAAATTTTCCAACACAAAAGCTTCAACAAAAATATTTAGTAGTCGTGGATAAAGTTATAGTAATTATAGTATACTATTTTTCTACGGGTTATCATATCCCAATTCCTAATTCTCGGTTAACATATACGAGTAGTTGCACTATCAGTAGATATAAATAGATATAAAAGCACAAATAGCGCATTAAAGGCATAATACACTCGGTCCTGTTACACTAAATACTAAATAAAGTAAGACACTAAAACGTATCAAAACGAATTAAAATATCAAAGAAGACGTTTGTATCTTAAAGGTAAACTTGACATATCGATCTCCAAAACTGACACATAAATCCATAATTGCAGCAAACCATAAGGTTGTGCCATAGTTAGTACAATATTTTTTGTATGTGTAACCGATAAAAATTTAAAAGTATGAAATTTAAATTTTTCTCCAACTGATGTTCAAATCATACTAAAATTTCAGAAATCTAACAATTTTTTCAACTAATATTTGTAAGTTTAAGTTGAAAATTTCTTTGCAGTTTCAAAAATAAAAATCTACCTATACAATTTTCACTAATTTGACATGATTTTTAATTGAATTAAAGTCAAATGTCTTGATAAGAAAATCAAGAGAAAATATTCCGAAGCTTGTTCCGAAGTTTGTTGCAAAAGGAATGCGCTTTTTATTCATTTGCACATTTTGCAGCCTTGTTACACAAATAACTATTGTATACAAAATATAATTTTGCAAAAATGTCGACAAAAGTGCTATAGTTTTATGTAAATAAAGTTTGGTATTGATTGACAGAAACTTTATAAAATCCTATGTCATAAGACTACAAAATAAATCAATGAAAATGTCTTGGTGTGTGTTTATTAAAGTTCAGCTGAGATATTTGTAAATTCAAATTTTTTTAAAATTTATATTACATACAAGTACGACACGTGTTCTCCGATTTTAACATTAGATTGGTTGCTCATAATAAAAACATAAAATGTGCTTCTGTTATTATGGTAAGAATAAGAAGTATCATTATGTGCAACTAACCCATTAATTTAATATTACTACATAATTAGATTTATTGATTCTACTCGTACTGTCACATAAATATGAAAGTCTTTAGTGAAAAACGGCCAGGACACAATTAGACATTGTTTAAAAAATTATTAAATTTTACTTATTATATGTTCGGATTTTTTTTCTGTTTGTTACCAACAGATTTGTCAATGGTTGTTATTGTACTAATGTTTTAGTTATCTCAATTGTCTAATTAGTCCACCCCAAGCAACCAAAAGTGTTTTGTGATGTGTAGACATTTTACAGCAACACAATAAAGAGGAAATGAACTCCCTATAACACAACCCTGATTTTTCAACATAAAATAACCATGCAGTATCAGTCCTCAGCAATAAACCTATTCAAATACCACTACTGAGGTCACATATGTCTAAAGTTGAGACCTCTTGCAACTCAAACGGAAAAAAAAACAAAAGAAATGCTGAATAGGTGTGTTACTATAGACATGTAGGATAGATTTTACTGAAAAATTGTTTGCTTATAATGCAAATTTGGAATAAGATACCATATTATTATAGTAACCATTGCGTCACTCACAGTCGGCTTCATCAGAATTATCATCAGCTCCGCAGTTGTTGACCATGTTGCACCTCAGTTTGTCCGGAATGCAGAAATCGCTTTTCTTACATTGAAACTCTTCACAACTCGGTCCTTCTTGAACCTCCGTCCAAACGATCTTAAAACCCTGTGCTCCTACAGCCTTGTCTGCCGTTACAAAACTACAAAACACGGATGAAAGTTGAAGAAGAGAAATGGCAAAACTGTACCTAAATCGAACTGCATTTGAGGTGGAAAGGTATTGCCATTTATCTCCCGGTGATTTCTCGCCGCAGAGTTCAATGGGCGCAGTTGATAAATCCGTCCAAAGTCTTAAAACGGCTGCAGGACATCCTCGCCCTAGAAGCGAACACTTTCCTAACAATTTTTCTCGGTATTTAAGACCACGTTTGATTTTTGTGTGTCGTCAGCATCGGCACGAATAAAGAGGTTATCAAGTACAAAGTCTATTTGGCTGAACCCCGCAACACTTCTCCAACTTGTCTTTTAAGTGGTCTTTTATGGAGCTGAACACTTGAGATTACTGTTTGAACTAGTAAAGACGGCAACTAATAACGTCAAACGTAGCTCTCGTAATTTAACAAACTTCCCCATTTACTATTAACAGCAAACTCAAACAACTTCGCGTCCTTTGCATCGACCAATATGAATAGTTTATACCAGCAGTCGTAACTTTAAAAAGCTTTAGTGCATTACCTAATTGGTTTCCGTGTTTTGACGGAAATTGTCAAATTTTACTAATGCCACGGTCAGCAAAATTAGATTTTTTTCTGCAATGTGCAATAATTTCAAGAAACTTAAGAAATAGAAAGTTTGCATTTGTAACTTTACTATTTCAGCCTGAATTAACGAAAATAAGAGAGTTAAAAAACATTTACTAAAAAATAATAAAAACAAGCTTAAGATTTGTACAACTTTTGAAACAAATACAACTTCGTTTTTGTATACAGAGTGTTCGGTCCAAGGCTGATAACACCTAAACTTACTTCTTTTTTTCAAAAAGTAAATATTTAAATATTAATATTTATTCTTTCTTAATAAACGTATTAAATTTTTTTAGCACATCCGGTGTTGCCGGAAATGCTACCAAATTTAGTTTTTCAAATAGAACACCTATGCTTTTTTTCCTCCAAAAAATAATAATTGACCTGAAAAATACTGTAAACCACTATTTATTACATTTTGCGTGACACAATCCAATCAAAAAACATCTTAAATCTTAGAATTTTATAAGGAAATTGGTCGCGTAGCCTGATTTTCAATTTTAAAGGAAAGGTGTGAATAAAAAAATGCTTGGATACAGTTTAATTGTTGGTTTGACAAATTTAATTTGTCAGTTGAAGAGCGAGTTCTCTTATGGAAACTCTTGGATTTTCTTCGACTGATAACAGAACATTCAGATTTCTATATTCTTGTTCTTCACAAAGAACCACAGGTTTTTTATTTTTAAGAAGCGAACCTATTCGTCTCAGTTGTTTTTCAATTCGACTAAATTTCCAACGATTTGGGTAAACTCTATTTGAATATTTTTCTCTATACTGTCTTTTAGCTTCCGCTCTATTTTTATTGCACTGAAAAACACTTCAAGCTGATGATCTACCAATTCGTCGTATGTAATTAATATCATCCATTATTAAAGATCTCAACAAATTAGGCTTTGTCAATAATTAAACGGTATCCAAGTATATTGCTTTTTGCATGAATACCTTGACAAGTAGGTAAAATCCGCCCATGTTGCAAAATTTGCAATAAAATTCAAAAATTTTAATTGTTTTCTGAGTGCATTATGTAAAGTAAAATGTAATAAATAGTGGTTTACCGTATTTTTCTTCATGCCAATTATTATTGTTTCGAGCAAAAAAACATAGGTGTTCCATTTGAAAAACTGAATTAGGTAGCATTTCCGGCTACACCGGATGTGCCAAAAAAATTTGATGCATTTACTAAGAAAACGAGGAATGAGTAGTATTATTTAAAAATTTAGTTTTAAAAAAAAAAGTAAGAGTAGGTGTTATCGGCCGCGGCGACTTGGACCGAACATCCTGTATGTTGTACCTAGTCAAAGTAAATTCTAAAGATTGTATTGAATATTTTTAATTTTGGCAGAATAGGCCCAAAGTCTAGCCAAGTTCCATATTTTAAACATTTTACAATCAGATAAAACAACTACATATGACCTAATTGTGTTTTTTCAATTTAATGCCAATATTTTTTTTCATGAAAATACCATGCTATATTTAAAAGATAATGGGAAGATTTGTCTTGCATACTTTGGCAGTGCAGTCGACCTCAATGTTAACTACTTGCAAATACTTTGTCTTATTTTTTCAAATAGTTATTAGCAACTTGCATTAAAAGTGATTCATTGGTGATAAATTTTATATTTTGTTTACTTTTAATAGTTAAATTTTGTTACAAAAGTGATTCTAATTATTATGCTTACCTACGGGGTCTCCTTCGACGGCAAACCTCTCGAAATTGAGCATAATTTTGTACCCGGGCCTGACGCTGACATACCAATTGCAGCTTTTCGACGATAAGCCCTTCGTAGGGCCGTCGTAATCTCCAGGAAACTTGGGACTCGTGATGACCCCCGAATCCAAATTACTCACATTTCCCCCACAATCTCCGAATATAGATTTCGCCGTTTCAAAACTATACCGCGCTTTAAATCCACTGTAAACGCCTTCCGAATCCGCATGCAGAATTATCTTCAGACCCATGGCACCGCGGTTTGACTCTATGGGACCTGGAGCAGTCATTCCGCAGTACCGTCCTACGATTTTCTCCGTGCCGTCTCGGTAAATGTTGTACACTTCTAACCAGTCTTCTTGGCATACGTATGCTCTAAAAATCGAATTTTGTGTTGGTAGCACTGAATTTGACGAGTTTTTTTACCCATAGGAGCCAGTCGTAGAATTCGCAGAGTCGGCACGAACTTTGAAATTATCAAAAACTAGAGTCACCTGTTCGTTATTGGTACCCAAAAACGAATAGGTACAGTTGGTGTCACTGGGGTAATTGGAGGGGTATCGGGGCGAGTTGAATTCACCCTTCTTCTTGCTAACGCTGCGGTATGTAAACGTGCAGCTGCCATCGGGGGCAGCCGTTCCAGGAATTCGATATTCTATTTTTAAAAATTAAATCAACATTTAAAAAAATGAGCAAAACAAAAAAGTACCAGTCTCAAAAGTGTAGTTTGCTTTAAAGCCTCGACCCATGAGTTCCCCACTACTGAAAACCATAACAAGTCGAGGACCATCAGATACCACCAGTGAAGGTTTGCTCACGTCGCCGCACATTTCATAATCAAATTTGTCGTACGAATCTGTCGTCTCTTGACCTTTTAGGTAGATTTTTAGATAACCGTCTGAGCAGCTGCAACAGTAAAATATTTGTGACACTACAACTTTATTTTATTTAGATGAGAAAAAGAAATAGAATTGGACGTGAATAAGGCCTTGCGGCGGTGTGATAACTGTACAGAAAGAAGCCAATAAATCGCTCCCAAATCCCAAATTGAGTGGTGAAAACCACGTAATATCTAGAAAAGCAAGTGGTAACTAAAGTGGATGTTATTTAGGAGCGTCCATTAATCAAACGTGGCCATTAAGAAAGCTTCTGCCCAATATTTTTCCTTAATCACCTGTGGTTTTTTACGTTTGGCAGTTAAAGCAGTTACGACTATTTTGCAACAATTCGTCGAGTTTCTAAAAGCCAAAAAAATCAATAAAGGTTCTGATTGGATTTATGATAGTTCCAACAGCACCTTAATGTATCCTGTGAGGTTTTAATGTGTTAACGGATCTTGCTCAAAGTCGGATGTGTTGTAGATTTTCAAATGTAAAAGTTTATGATATGGGAAAGTATGATGAGATATGAAGCCTAGTGTGTGCGATATTAAATATTAAACCAGATATCCGAGCGCATTCCTCTTGAAAGCGTATCGCAATATCGGAGGAGAGCAGCTCGTAACTCGGTGTCTCGCCAGTAAGAAATCAATGTTGGCATAGTTGAAGTGGCACACCATTATCAGCGTACATTACTCGGAAAGCGAACTAGCTTCGCGAACACCTGGGGCTCGAGTTTAACAAACGATAAACCGACAATTAACCGACGGATTTTCAGACCACCGGGAATGGTTTGCCAGACTGAGCATATGCATAATGTTTGGGCAATTATCAGATATTTGGAGTATTTGTAACATTGCAGTGATAAAAGCTTATTTTAACAACAGAACTCAACAAATAAAAATTGTTTTTGTAAGAAAAGAAACACAATTTATAGTGACTAAAAGTCCTATTTTTGTAGTTTTTTTTTAATTCAGCAGGTTGATTATATAGATATATCAATAATGAGTTTATACAAAAATAAAAGTGTAAAGAATTTAATTGATAGTTTATTTCTATCACTAATAAATCAATTAAATAAACCCACTTAATAATGACTTTATATTTCTGGAATAATTTTTAATAAAGATTATCTATAACAAAACGATTCAGTATCTGTGGCAAAAAAATTAGAAATAAAAACTGATAATAAATTAAAAGCAAAAGCAAGTCATTTTTTTTAATACTGGTTAATAACTACATAATTCGAAAACACAACCTTTGTAAATCCTAGATTTTCCGATTTCATTAGTTGGAAAATTTATTAGTTACCCAAATTTTAAATTCAGCAAATTACAAATTCGACTCTCCCACCGAAAACTATAGTAACTCAAAAATTACAGTTTTGAGAAAAATTGCATTGAATTTTTGATAGTTAATAAAAAATCAAGGAACTGTTTAATATTATTAAAAATTGCTAAGGGTCTAAATTTTGGTAAATAATTGTTTATTTAAAGAAAATTTTTGTCATTATTTTTGTATTTTGGGCCCTACATAAGCCGTAACTCAACAACCAATTACACTACCCAACAATTTTTTTTTTAATGTGATTGATTTATTGACACGTGTATCAAGGTACATTAACGTCCCTAATTACGAATTTGATAAGAAAAATTCTCCATCACGTACAGATTTTAAGTTACAGGAAAATAGTTTTCTCAAATTTTATCGAAAGAAATTAATTTATTCACTAAACAAGAACAATGTTGAAAGATGTATAAGATTCTATTATAAATAAATATGTTGTAGATGAGTTTTTTTGCAAAAGCAAACTTTCGTTTGTAGGGTGTTTTAACTTTCCTTATTAGAAACCAGCAGTATCCCCCATCATAGCAGGATCCCATCTTCCTTGGTACCTCTTTTCCATCGCCAATATATCCTGGTGGAACCTTTCCCTTTGCTCGTTACTAACGGCACCCAAATTTGGGGGAAAAAACTTTAAATGATAATGGAGAAAATGAATTTTAAGTGTTTCATTTTTCGGCGATTTTGTCGAACATACTTACATATGATATCTTAAAATGCCTAACTTTAAAATTTGATGTGCTATGGAATTTTCTTTATCATTTTTGAGTTTTGCACATAGAATTGAACAAAAAAATAACTGTTTTCTTCTCAGTCATAAAATGCTTGTTGGCTAATGTTATTATGAGTTACTATAGTTTTCATTGGGTGAGTCGATAATGTTGTACTTAAATAAGCATTTTTCAACGACAGTGTACCTATATTAAACCTACTCGTATAAACATCTAAATAAAATTATTTTATGTGTAGGTTTAAAAAACTCTGTTGCTAAAAGATACTTATTTAATATTCAATTTTCATATTTAATGTTATTTTTTTGTGGCAGCAAATTCTAAAACTTTAAAAATATTTTTGGTGGATGCGCCGGGATAATAAAGTAATTGTATTTGTTTTATATTACTCAAAAGTAAAAAATACAAACAGTAAAGAAAACAAACAACCAAACAAAAAAAAACTTTAATAATTTTATAAACTACACAGGTAATAATTTTATTGTACTTATTCGCACTCAATAATAAATGTGTTAAATCTTTAAATTAAAAAAATTAAACATTTATATAAAAGTTGACAAGATTGCTTTTTACGCAACGGACAGTAAATAGAACAAAATAAAAAATAAAATACAGTGTTGAAATCGATAATATTTAAAATCACAATTTTTAAATAGCTGACTAATTTTTTTCTGTTATTAAATAATTAATTTTCATGTAATATCATCACAGCTTTTCCATTTTCCTAAAAATGTTCCATAGATTTACAAATTCAAATTGTGCTTCTCTTCCAATATCGTATCATCTAAATTCCTATATCGAAAAAATTGGGAGGCAGTTATTGTTTCGTGCAGATCGATCTGTGTAAAACCGCGTCTCACTTACTCTCCTTTAGGTCCTTTCGGTATTTCGAACATCACGAACTCGAGTCTGACTCGTTCCAGATGTTGTGAATCCTGCATGCCGTAGATGAAGTAACGACAGACCAGTTTGGGCATGTATGGAAACGGGTAGTTAGGACTGAACACGAACCCGCTGGATTCCTTTTTGCTCAAAATTTTCTGGTCGCACTCGGTGCCTCGTATATGTTCACCGTCGTTCTTACTTATAAAGTCTGAAAAAAGAAGCAACGTTTTAACTCAACTTGAACTAATTTAGTATCATCATACATAAAGAAGCGATCAAAATGCGTAAAGTGGCATAATAACGCAGTTACGACTGTCATCTATATTGTATTGGATTAGGGTTCGCGAAGTAGAAAAATTTGCCGGATTTAAATGTAAATTCCGGGTCTCTAGATTTGAATATCATACGGAGATTTGGAAGCGGATCATTATTTCATGCTCATTTTTCATGGTAAACTAGCCCGCAAAGTAGGTGAAAATTCCGTCGTTTCTTTATTTTATACAAACCTAATTTGGTAAAAGAGTTTGAAAACTCAAAGATGCCCTTAAAGCCTCTATTCTGAGTATTGGCAGTGCGTGGGAGGGTGACGAACGTAACTAGAAGAGAAGACTCGGACGAGTAGATGACGAGATTGCGCTGCTGACCGCAGTAAGTGCCTATTACAGCCGAACTGTTGTCCTGACCGTCGTACACCTTTACGTAATCGAACGGACAACTGCAAAAAAACTGGTTAAAAAGGTATTAGGGACCGTAAAAGTGACTTACTGAGGACCCCCGAAGAAGAGATCGAAATCTCGGAATTCCAAACGGATCCGCTGACCAGGCACTCCGAGGAACTGATAGCTACAAAAAAGAGCCTTGGGGTAGGCGCCTGGATAAGTAGGCGACAAAATCACTCCCGAAGGCTTCACTCCGCCCTTCACCAGGAAACTGCACGGACTGCCCGCTACCGGAATACCCACCTCGTATTCCGCTAAAAAATATTTTTTTACTAAAACACATCTATTAAGTATGTCAAGTAAAATTTTAATTAGTTTAAACAAGTGCTAAATGAGTGTTAATAATTACTGTAATTTTCAATCAACGAATGAATACACAGGGCGACAAAAAAAAGTCATGTCGTGACAACTTGACAAATTAAATATCATTTTGTTCGTCTCGGTTAGACAAATCAAATGCGCAAAAAAAATCAAAAAGTCCACACACTTTGAACTAAATAATTTTTTTCCAATTTAAATTAATTTAAAATACTTTAACTTTAAAAAATTATTACTCAATAGCTATTAGGCCGATTTCCTTCAAATAAAAACTGAATGAATGATATGCAATTTAAAATTTAATATTGACGAACTTTTCTTCTAACAATGTTTGAAGAAGTTTGAAGTAATTCGAAATAATTTAAGAAAAACCCTACTAGTAAATTTTTTTCATCGTTACTATCGTGTAGAGCATCTCTTTATTAGTTGCAATTCAAATTTTTTAAATAATGTACCAAGCAGTTTTCAAGATATGATTTTTTGAAGTTAAAGTTTGCTAATCAAACATTGCGCCATATAAAAGAAATGTTAATATTACTTAAAATTGTATTTTAATAAAAGTATTTGTTTTAAGACTCTTCTTTTGCTTGAAAATGATCAATTGCACCTTCTTTGTTCTAATTAGAATAAACAAAAACTGTTTGTTTACTTAAAACAAACAAAGTGTACTTGCGTACTAATTAAAGCAAATAAAGAGTTTCTTCTAAAAATGAGCACTGATCACTCAGCAAAGAGGATCTAGAAGTTTAAGGCACTAGCCTTAATTTTAAGGCAAATCTTTTTCAAATCAAATCGCTTTCCATTCAAATTTCGACTTGTTCACTTTGTTCTAGCTTTCTGACCTTTTTTTTAATGTTCTCAGCAAATGATTTCTCTTCACTTTCGAGTAATGTTGAATGCAATAAGTCACCTAATTTATTTTGCTTCATATGCAACTGTTATCACAACGACTACTACCTACAAGCTTGATCGTAAAATGTACCATTAAAATAAATCAGATGACTTATTTCATTTAACATCACCCTAAAGTGATGAGAAAGCATTTGCTGAAAACATTTTCAAAAAAAAGTTTAGAAAGCTAGAACAAAGTGAACAAGTCGGAATCTGAATGGAAATTGATTTGATTTGAAAAAGATTTGCTCTTATATTTAAGACTGGTGCCTTAAACTTCTAGATCCTCTTTGCTCAGTGATCAGTGGTCATTTTTAGAACACAGAAACTCTTTATTTGCTTTAATTAGTACGCAGGTACTCTTTGTTTTAAGTAAACAAACAGTTTTTGTTTATTCTAATTAGAACAAAGAAGGTGGAATTGATCATTTTCAAGCAAAAGAAGTAGTCTTAAAACAAATACTTTTATAAAAATGGAATTTTAAGTAAGATTAACATGCATTTCTCCGAAATGGTGTGTTGTATGATTTGCAAACCTTAACTTCAAAAAATCATATTTTGAAAACTACTCAGTATATTTTTTAAAATTTTTGGATTGTAGCTAATAAAGAGATGCTCTACACGATGGTGATGATGAAAAAAAAAATAC
>NW_025401006.1:9666429-9694073 GCF_015345945.1 Tribolium madens
TAGATTATTTCGATTTACTTCGAACTTCTTCGAACACTGTTCGATGAAAAGTTCGCTAATATTAAATTTCAATTGCATATTATTCTAAAGGACAAGTCCATCCCTTTAGAATGGTCTTTATTTGAAAGAAATCGGCATAATAGTTATTGAAGTTAAAGTACTTTAAATTCATTTAAATCAGAAAAAAATTATTTAGTCCAAAGTGTTTATTGAATTTTTTTTTGGTGCATTTGATTTATCTCACTGAGACGAACAAAATGATATATAATTTGTCAATTTGTCAATTTTTTTGTCGCCCTGTGTAATGAAAAGTAAAATAAATCTTGGCACTTTGTTTGTAACACTATATTTGATAACGGCTGTTGATTGGTCTAATTTGTATTTCATTTCACTTAAAATAAAAAAATATATTAAACAAATTCTTCGTTATACACGCATTTTAATTTTTTTATGTGTATTTTGCATGTACGTGGAAGTATAACAATAAATGAAAGCTATTTGAAATACTATTTGAAGAAAGTATATCATGAGCGGAAAATAAAACTACTTAGTCCTTTTTTCTGTACATTCTCGTCCTACTGTGGTTGTATTATTATCCCTATAATTTGATAATGTTGGTCTTTTATTCTCCTTTGTGGCGCAATTTTCTCGTCTCACAATAATCATCCGCCACCGCGTCCTCTATAATTTTTTCCACATCCTGTTGAGTTTTTGCGTGCCAAAGCATAAATTTGTATATATTCCACGACGTCTCCTAAGTGACATCATTAAAAACACAAAGAAAATCAGATGCCTGTGCACACAAAAGCAATCGACCTCCAATCTACCCACAAAGAATGTATCCCACTTTTTTCATTTCGCCATCTTTCCCCCAACGAAAGAAACGCGTTTTTCGTGATTAATCGCAGCGGAAAAGACAAAAGCTCGAGGAATTAGATCGGCCAAACAAAGAGCTTCCGACTCCACTTACAGTCATTGATAAATGCGTATCTGCCGGTGAAGAGGTCACTCGTCGAGACGTTCTTGTCGGTGTAGAAGGCGAGCGCGATGGCGCGGTATAAAGACACCCTTCTTCTGGGTCGAATCGGCCCACAGTACCGACCACCAAACGGAGAGTTGATCAGCTCGGCGGCGTCGGGTTGGACCACTTCGGAATATACATCCATGTACTCATGGACACAGCTGCACAAAAAAAACACAATCAAAATCCATCAAACTCAAGCCCAAGATTTGCCAAGAAAGCCATACAGCATGCACATGCAAAAAATCAATTTATCATAAAATTTAATCTGACGAAATTTGACAATATTTCATTCTATTATTAATTCACTTATTGCATGTGAGAAAATATTGGACGACCATTATGTTATATTTCATCGTAACTGATTACCTGTCAATAATCGTTGCGGCTATCTAAACAGATGATCGTGTCGTGATACCGCTAAAAATAAACTTTTTGCCACATATTTTTTCGTTACATCGGCGATCTATTTATAAAGTTGTTGATCAATTTGTTTCCTAAATAATAAAAGAAATAAACGAGGCCTGCTCCAATAATAAAACTGGTCATTAATTTCCTAGAGTGAGTAATTAATTCAAAACGTTTTTACACAAAACCAAAATAATTAACTCGAGAAATATACATATTAAAACCAAATAATTATATGTAATTACGAACATTATATAAGCTCATAGAATTCAAAAACTACATAAATAACTCTATAGCTCATGTTTTGTAGAAAACACCAAAGACAGAAATACAAAAAACAAAAGTGCAAACATGTACTCATCAAAAGCTACCTAAATATTTTAGAAAAAAATAAAGTGAATAAATAAATGTTAGTTATGAAAGAAGAGATAAAAATGTTTTGAACATGGTTAATGTAGGTACTAATCTATCTACAATAAAATAGTTTTGTAAAGCAATAATTGAATTGAAAGACCATAAAATTTGAGATTAAAAGTACTTATCGAATTAAGTTTATATTACAATACGATACTACCGTTCATGCACCACAATAAAATATTGAACATTGATTCAGTATGACACATGTAAACATCGTGCACAATACATACCAAATCCAATAAAAGAGTCATACGATACCAATTGAGAATTTAGGAAAATGAAAAATCTAATTAAAGCAACATAAAAGCTAAAAAGAAAAAAAATCCAGGTCTCATGCATTTTTTTCTTTTCAATTTACGATGCAAATTGAGTGAATTTAAAAGAGGTCACGTTTTATAATAAAATTTTATTATTTGTTTTAAGAAGGAATTTATGAAAAATAATGAAGTGGTGAGATGTGAAGAAGTTTCGTTTTACATTCAGGAATTTAGTTTGCAGTTTATTTGATACCTCTTTAATTATTTTATTATTCTGTAAATAAAAACTTGCAAGCAAAGCTGAATCTTTTCAATTTTTTTGTTGAAATTTGGAAATGCCAGTTTGTAGAATATTTACTCATTAAATGATATCGTAGTGTCGAACATAAATCTTTCGGTCTTCTCTTTGTTCATCCATAACCCAAGAAAAGGTCAACCCAGGGTCAGCTATAGTTCAAAGTTTAGTGTTTTCAATAAGAACTTTTGTGAAAAGTCGTTTCAAACTGTAACTTAATCACAACTTTGCCATCTGCCTGTCTTGTATTCCACCTACCTGTTTTACAAACGGCATTAAAAATTGCAAAAAAGCACATATATAGAGAGATAGATGTGTCGAGAAGAAAAAGCAATGCTATAGTGCAAACTAAGAAAAGCAAACATCGAACCAGTGAGTAGTTCAGGTGGTACTCACGCAGGGAGGTCTCCCACGGCAGCTCCACTGTGGCAGCGGCAACGGCAACGGCAACACAAGAACGATCAGTCAACGGCACGTGCCACGCCACTGGCAATCCGCACGTGCAACGCACTTCTACCACGCACTCTGCACGTAAACGGCTAACGGCAAGCTTTCGATGTACTCAATCTTTGTGATGCATTATACTGAGATTTAACAGACAAATTGCGCCAAATGCACCGGAAATGGCAACAAGGCGCCCTCGAGAATAAATCGAAGGAGATTTAATGCTCAACTGCAACGGTTTTAGATGACACATCGGGAAACAAGAATAGTCAAAGTCAAAAAATCCTAGAGAATTTTTAAACGCTTTCTTTATTCTTGGGTAGACAAATATCAAAAGTCTCCGAAAGTGGGGGGCGAGCTCGAGGAGAGGAAGGGGGCTAAAGGTGCCTTTTTTTGTTTTTTTGCTTATATCTCGGAAACTATTATTCCTAACGGTTTTTGCCTGCTTATCAAAATTAAAGCCTTTCCTACAAAAATGGTCCTTTGCATTTTGTTATAGGACTCACCATAAGTGAGTTATAAGGCTGACAAGAAAACATCATTTAAAAAAATGTGCTTTATCTGCATTTAAAACAGTATTAATCTTGTGATTCGAAAAAACTGAAAGCAAATTGAATTTATTGGGTGCAACACTTCATTATAGAGTCTGTAAAGTCTTCCGAGTCGTCCTCATATGCTGCAACTTCGTCTTCAACTTAAACATTGAAAACCGAATTACAGTCTTGTTCAGTACAATATTAATAAATAGATGAGTTAATATCGATGATTTGAATAAAGCTTACAGTAAATTGAATGTATTAGATCCAACAGTTTATTAGAGGGTGCCACGAGGGTCTATTAGGTCTTCCGAGTTATTCTTATATGCTGAACTAGCATTTGCCTGCGATTTTGTCCACGTGTATTTATGATATAAAATGGGAAAAAGCCCGTTCACAAAACCATTCCATAGGCTTACGTACTCTATAAAGCTAGATAATTACCTATGTTATGTATAGGATTCAGTTATAGTCGTCTCGTTCTTCGCATGGGCTATGTTTATGGATAAATATTAAATGTTGATTTTCATAAAGTGTCGTCTCAGTGTACTTCTACACTCTCAAAATTCGAAATTTCATGTTTCTAATTTTGTTTTTAAGCGTTTAAACTCTATTTTATTTAATTAAAATTTGAAAAGTGCACTTCTACACTCTCTAAGGATAATATTTTCTAAATTTAATGTTTTTATATACCTTTAAATGTGTACACCGTTTTATTCCCTTAAAAACTAATTTTCGAAAAATCTGATTTTAGTGCCCCTTTACACCTCTAAAGAATGTTATGTTTATATCTTTGTTTAAACATTTACACCCCATTTAACTCCCTTACAGATTGATTCTCTCTTTCATCCAAAATTTTATTTATATCTCCGTTTAAATGTTTACACCCGAGTCACCTTTCAGCCAGACCAGCTACACATACAGGGTGAATATAAATTATGGAACCCAGCGGTTTTATTTTTGATCATTTGCCTCCAGAAAATAATAATTAACATAAATTAAAGTAATATAAAAAATGTGATCGTATTTTCAGAACGAAATTTTGTTTTGTTGCAATTGCAAAATTGCAATTTATGTGAAAAATTTGTTTTGAAAAAATTAAATATAAAGCAGATTGTTGTAATCCTTAGAGTATAGCTTTTATGAGAAAAATGATTTTATAGTGGGTTGCCATTTAAAAAAATATTTTTTTTTGTAGAACTCAAAAACAAAAGGAAATTTCGAAAAATTTTATTCTTGTTAAATCATCACATTTTTATAGTACTTTATCACTCATCAATTAGTTTTTTCAAAAAATAAATAGTTTAAACAAAAAACGTTTGGTTCCAATGCTTTTTATTCACCTGGTATACATACTTACCATATACTAATGAAATGTGTTTCAAATGATTTTTAATGCAATTTTATGTAGCTCCAAACTTTTGAAGCCTACGGTTAGTCCTACGACAAAAATGAATAGGACCATTTTTGTAGGAAATTTTGATGCAGAAATAGACTTCTACAGAAAATTCTACATAAATTACATAAACGATGAGTTTGTATTTATAGACCCTCGTGACTCCCCCTTCCTTTAATGAAGTATTGGACCCAGTAAAATCAATTTACTGTCAGTTTTTTTTTAAAATTACAAGACTAATTCTGTTTTAAATGCAGATAAAGCACATTTTTTTAAATGATGTTTCTTTTCTGTCCTATAACTCGCTTACGGTTAGTCCTATAACAAAAATGCAAAGGACCATTTTTGTAGGAAATTTTGTAAGCTTTAATTTTTTTAAGAAGATAGGAGTGATAAAAAATATATATAAGCAAAAAAACAAAAAAAGACACCTTTAACCCCCTCCCCCTCCTCGAGCTCGCCCCATACCTTCGGGGACTTTTGATATATGTCTATCCAAGTATAAAAAAAGCGTTTAAAAAAATCCAACTCTCTAGGATTTTTTTCCACCGATTTGTCTAATTTGACTGGGCTAAAGCATAAAAACAATTTTTGCATCAAAAGCTTCTCGTTTCCCTTTCACTCAGACGTTTCTTAGTCTTGTAAACTCTTTAACATTTACAAACCGTCCTATATTACCGATTACCATGGCACAACCACAAATACAAATGCCTTGTGTTGCTACACCAACAACTACGATTAGAAGCCCAATAAGTTACAATTCAGTACAGCCTACAGCCTAGACCACTCCATAGGGCGGTGTTGGTGTTCACAATCATTACCTTAATGCTCTATTTTAAAGTTTCGTAAAAATAGAGCACGATTAGTACAATTGGATGGAAAGAAAAGGTTTTAAGTGTTGCTCCACCCAACTGTACTTTCAAATTACGACATTGTAAACCTCACAGTTTTGGGTGAGTTGGGGTTTACGTACTCAGGTGGTGCCCCTCTGAGGTTGAACGAAGTGAAAACGATTTCGACACGCTGGCCAAGACCAGCCAAGAAAGTGTAAATGCACTGGCGCGAGTGTCCTCGAAGATTGACGAACTCTGGTGCTTGGAAGGTGCCGTTCATAGGACCTCCTGGTCTGCTTACGAATGTCTGGTCACACTCTAGAACAATGAACGGATTGGTTAAATCAATAATCATTCAGGTAATAGGTAAAACAGCGAAATAATTCAGTACAACGTGATCAATACAAGACTTCCGGTTAAGCAATGGTCATTTTCTAATTTATTAACTGACAAAGTTAAGGAATGTACTTTCCGGCCATTAATCGGACCCCAGAGATAATATTTTCACACTAATGCACCTTAACTTTGGGCAAATTTCATTTGCATGATGAAGGAGATTATATCTGGGAGAATTATTGTAAGTTGCATTTAAGTGTTTTGGACCGATGCCATTGTAAACGATCAATGGCCATTCTGGACGCACGCCATGGGAATGTAACATTGTATGAAAAGTATAAAAGTCTCGTTCGTTATTATTCCGGTAGTTTGCTATACATAAATTTTTCTCACTAACGACTTTTATTGATATGATTTTGACACTTTCACATATGGGAATTTAAGAATAGAATAACGAGTTTAACTTTGATGGAAAAAAACATTTTTTTAAACTGCTTTCAACAAAATCAGATCGAAGTGATAGTTTGACCTTTCAAACGTACTTAATAAAAAAAAAATATATATTCATTCGTGGAAGAAGAAACGAGATGGTACATTTGTGAGACTTCGGGTGAAACTAATGAGACTTTTTGTTTTAATCTCAAAGCAACATTGACGAAATTTGTCACATTGTTTGATGATTACTATTAAAATTGTAGAAGTCGATCCATTTTCGTCCCAAAGTGGATGTTATATAGTTTAAACAGTCAGTAATATTAAAGTCGACTCCACAAATCGATAAATTTTATTTATTCAAGTTGGGACATGTTTCTGCACCCTTGCGCCATCATCAGCAGAAAATTGTTACACTTTAAAATAAAAATTTACAAGATTAAAAAATTGAAATGTTCACTGTTAAAAATTTTTCCTGATTATAACCAATGGAAAAATATACAGAAGGAATAGGATTTAAACATTATTCCTCTGTAAAAAAGTAAAAGGACGAGGTCAGTGAAGCTGAAGACTTTTTTTTTGGAGAACGTTCTGATGTGATGGCGCAAGGGTGCCGAAACATGTCCCAACTTGACCAAATAAAATTTATCGATTTGTGGAGTTGACTTTAATATTACTTACTGTTTAAAAAAAAAGATTATTATTAAGACTATTAAAAAAACTATTAAAATTACTATTCGCGGTAATTATTACTGCAAAATATTTACTGAAGTTCAATTATTCATATAATAATGCAAATGTTGAGTGCTCTGCATTTGTGGTGGGATTTAATTTGACAGAGTTATTTATTTATTTCATTAAAGTGCATTATACAGCAAATTATAAAATTACGCAACTGTGAGGCAAACAATTTTATCAGATATCGTATTACCAGATTTTCTATATTTTTTTCTCTTTTAAGAAAATAGTCAAAAACAGATGAGCTGTTAGAAATGTATTCAATATGTTCTTTGTGTCTAGAAAGCCGGAATTTATTGATTGATGTGAAACAAAGATATCGCAATTAAAAGTTTAATTAAAAAGGGCCATTTCTAGTAAGATTACATTTATATTAACTTATTAGAAGTAATATGTGATATTTTCAATCAGGCCAATTTTTTTCTAGTTTTTACACAATAAATATCCACACGTATAATTGTATTGCTACATCCATTATGTGTTTTAATAAAAAATAATACGTAACGTCTCTTGCATGTAATCGTACATAAAAGACTATTCAGAAACCCTATTCATCATTCCCGTAACAAACAGTTCCATTTGTCTTTGTCCTCGCTTTTTAATTGTAAAAAATGAAATTTTTATCTCTGGAATATGCTTCTAGTAGATGAAGAAAAGTTTTTCGTCCGCTTTAATACCGCTTATTCCTTGCATAATTTTACTAGGTGTGAATATCTCGAAACAAAAGATTTGCATGCAGACTTAAATTCATTTAAACTTTTAATACGTTTTAACAAGAAAACTTTTGCGTTTTATGTCATGTAAAATAAAATTGCTTTGTCGGAAATAAATGGCGATTTAAAGATGTTCCAAAACTTTCGACTTTAGATTCCCTTTCGAGGTATATTTAATTTTTTTCAGCTCGGCTTATTATCGCTTTGTAGTGTTGACTGCGGAAAGACTACCATGATGATAAAGCAATTTCAAAGCGACTGTTGTCGTTGCAAAATCGTTTTAATTATAGTGGTTCAACTCATTGAAATTCCGGGATGTAGCAAGAAGCAATATAGGAGTTTCATGTATACCCTGTCAGTGTTCAAGGGTGTAATCGGGTCACGTGTTGGAGGGGTGACTGATATTTTAAATATAGAACAGAAATGATCGGGTTTTAAGGCGACAGACGAGCGAATTACTTTCGCAACCAAACACCAGAGGGCCACTTGAGCGCTTGTACTTTAAAGCTTCCGCGTTGCGAGCTATTCGATATATTTAAGTAATTTTCAGGATGAAGAGCATTCCTCTTGAATGTGCTGATGTAGAGCAGAAATGCGTTTACCCAGACAATTTCCTCAAGATGGCGATCTTTAACGCCTCGAATACCTATGGCAACTGTGTATACTGTCTGCAGATATTTCCTCAAATCTCACATTTCTTAACAATCGTCTTCGCTTCTTATTTATTACTCTTCACAAGTTTTGTTTTGTTTATAGCCGTTTTCAACTGAATATTACAAAATAAATGTTCAAAAAGTTTAAAATGTTCTTTAAATTTATCGACGGAAACAGGTCACTTTTTTCCAGATTAATTCTAAACGTACTTTTAATTAGTTATTTGCCGTTTCAAGTAACGAGCTTTTGTGAAAAATATGAGCGCTTTTCATTCAGTAGTTTTAACTTTCCAGCAACCATTTTATAGATACGTTGAGTATTATTTCATCGCTTTTGTGTTATTATGTTTATTTCAGTGAAATAACAAGCTTAGAATTGCTGGTAGTTAATGTAATAAGTAGGGTGCAAATAATAGTTATATAATAGGGTAATGTCAGAAATAGTTATAATTTATCGTTGTAATGTTCAGGAAGATAGTGGGTAGGTCGGCTTTGGTGAAAGACAATTGTCGCATTAAAATACAATTATTTTTATTATATTTTTTGACATTTTTATATCTATTTAATGATACTGATGATCTTGTATATGTTTTTTTACAATTATTTAGTAAAGGGACAAAAATTTTGCCAATAAAAGCCACAAATAACATTAAACAGAGTGAGTTACAATTTAGGATACAGCTTCCTTGTTTCCTCTTTTAATAGCCTATAGCAACAAAATTTGGAAAATTATTTTTTCAACAGAAATAAATAGTGTCAAAGTGCAAACTTTAAACCCTCATAACTTCGAAATTTGTAAAGATAAAATTTTTTTAACATTTTTTCCATGTGCCTGGTATCTTGCCTTATATGGAATTTTTCTCTGGGGAGCGAGTTCTGGCGCACTCTGTATAAACAATATTTAAAATTTATAACAAATTGAGAAAAATCCAGCAACGCTTATAGCATATCAGATTTAGTTTTGTATAAAAAAACTCTTAATATTTGATGTTTAATTTATATTTACTTGTACATACTATTTTTTTAAGAATTCTAAATTTACTGTAATTATTTATAAATTTTTACCCGGCGCATCCACCATTTTTGTAGTTCCACTATTTTATAAAAATAATTCTAGATGACTTGAAAATTGTAAAAAAACACAAAATAACCTTAAATAAATAATGATTTGGAAGTAATAATAGTTATTTGCATGTATCAGTGACATTTACTTTTCTAATAGGCACCTAGAGTGCACCCCTGCTTTAAGTCGCCGTCAGCTGAGCAAATAACTAAAAGTTGAGACAATTTCCTTTGGTAAAATTCGATTGATCTACAGGATTGATTGGCACTTTGATTGGACAATTTTATGTCTTTTCAAAGCGTTCGTCTATTTGTCTCCATCTCGCTTTATCTCTCGTCGTTTTTGATACAGGCGTAGAGAAATGAGGATTATATATTTAGCAAATCCTGGCGTTGATTAATTTCATCTAATTTATCTTTAAAGATAACGAACTTTCCAACTGTATCAATTTAATACTTTTACAAATACTTTCAGACGCAGTCTCATCTAATTTCCCCCGAATTAATCGCGGTTTATTTATCAATACCACTGTCAAATCTCCCAAAAAACATATCTCACTTGGATCAATTAATTTGAACGCCCATGAAAAAGTTATCACGCGATTGTATCACTTAATTTAGTTACACGCACACCCGAAATAGAATTCCGGCGTTAATTTGGCAATCGATTGATTTTAATGAGATTTGATGGCAAAATGCAAGAGGCGTGTGTCAAATTTTTCATGCCAGTTTCCAAAGTCATAAGTTCGGAGGTGGCAGGACTTTGCTTGAAGTTGATTCACATGCTACCCCTAGGAAATTTCCAATGCAAACAACATCGCTTCGATATTGGAAAATCTAAGAGTGATTCAGACCCTTTCCGGGAGGCAACACCCGAAATCCCCGCACCTACACTGGCCTTATCTCTTTCTGGGCAAGTGGACACGGAATCATCGCACACTGATTTATAATTAATTACGGCAATTACCGGACCCATGGGACTCTGACACAAATTAATAACATTAGATAAAGTAAATTATTTTTTAAGCAAAGTTTTAAATTTAGTTGACCGGATATAAAAGATTTTAGAAACTATTTCAATACAAATTTTGCGCATGATGTAGGATAGATTAGATTAGAGTTAGAGTGTGGCTATTGTTCGGTGAAACAATTTCGGTTGGGACTCGCTCAAGTTAATTATTTTCATGAAATGGTTTCAGTCGATTTTGTTCAGTTGAATACTTTGCTGCGATTGTATCTCCCTTTTCATATTGCACACAATGGATTTTTAATATTATTAGAGCAGAATAAATTAATTGCGTTTGCCAGCTCAAACTAAATACCAGTCTATTAAAAAAACTTATAAAAAAATAATTAGGTTTTATTTTAGGATATGAAACCACACTGTGTATTAGTATTTGTGTAATAATTAATATATTTTCATTGATAAAACACATTTGTCTATTTTTAAAAACTAAATGAATTGACACGACAAAAGACCGACTGGTACCATACAAAATGGTTTTAATTCAAACCATTTTTTTAGAAATTCGTCAAATTCTCCTTTCGTGATTCATATTAATAAATCGATAATTTATTCTGATATGCGATTTTCGTGATGGCATTACATGTAATACAAGAATTAGGAATGTAAAAAATTATTTTTACCGTATTTTTATGATAACTAATAAGAATATATATTTGACATGTAAATGGTTAAATATCTACTTGAAAAATTCTAATCTTTTTCGTTTCAAAACATTCATGAAAACAAGCATTTGATATGAAACTTTGAAAGAAACCCTTTTATGGCACCGAAAACCCTAAAGAAAAACACTAAAAGACATCTGATGTCAAATTTCCAATTTATTCGTCAGAGGAATTGAATTCAGTATGACTTTCATATCCAGTTTGTTATTCATGTTATTTCTGAAACTACAATTTCACTAGACAGGTAAATAATAGTTAAATTAGATTGTATTTGATGATCACAAATTATTCACAAGGTATTAGACTGAACAGAACAAATCTTTTTAACCTCGCATTTCCACCCATTTTAAGTCATTGATTAGTTATATTTAACCACATTGTTCACCCTCGTTTGTTGCAGTAAAATTCTCAGTTTATTTTCTCAACTCCACTAATCATATTTTTGTTACATTTACAAAACCGTGTGTAATTCTCGTAACTATATATAGTTGTTATTAATTGTAACTGTTTCAAAACTTACATGAATGTTAAATTAATCGCACCATTTATCCAGGTTTATGCCACACTTTAAATAAGCCTATAATGATTATATTAATCTGGATCAAATGTAATAATGACCGTAACATTTGTAATAATGCTCGTAAAAGCTCTAATAAATTATATGTCGAACTGTTGAAATATATGGCCGATGTTTAGATTAATATGAACCTTGGAACATTCCTAATGTAAAAACCAATTTTTCATACAATGTAAACATCTCTGATAGAAATCGTTCAAATTTCAAATAACAAGTTTTTATGCAGTACAAGATAAATATTTTGTAAGTATAAATAAGAAATATGAGAAACATACTAGTAAAACGAACCATGCCTGCAAGAGTTAGTTAAATTAGTTTTACAACAAAATGTAAAATTATAAAACCGATTAATTACTTAAAATATGTTAATAAAAAAATAATAAAAAGCGCTCATTTTGCCGTGGTTTAGAGAAAAATTTATTTTTGAAGCCAAATTTGATACACTATTTTCCTTAAAATAAAATGTTACAGCACTCGACTTTTTGCGATTTACTGTACTGTATTTGAAAGGAGAAAAAACAATTAGTTTATGACCGTCCACTAAACTGAAACTAAATTGCTTTAATAAAAATATACGTTATCCTATGGGTAATAACATACAAAAACAGTCTATAGTTTATCTGTTACAACAACCTGTTGCCTTGCAATAAATTCAACAATGTTAGATACTAATACATTTCAATTTTGTTTTTAATACCTTTTTGTATAATATTTTTTAAGCGTTTATTCGGTCTTTGTACCAATTAATAGAAAACCTTGTGCACCCTACATTTACATTGGTTCCTCAGTAGTACCTATATGAAAGTGTATAAAAGGGCAGGCGTTGTTGATTTTACCTTTGACTAAGCTAATGGATGCCAATAACCTAACAGAAAGTTTAGCTTGTAATGTTTTCACAGTGTTCATCATTTGGTGAACATTTATCATCAGATAAAACTTGATAAATAATAATGCAAAGATTGAACGTTTATGAACATTTTATGATCAAGATGTTCCGTTTTTATTGTTGTTAAACAGGTGATAGAATATTCAATTTTAAGACAAAAGTTTCCTAAGAACATGTATCAAAAAATGTTACGTAAGCGATCTGCACCCCCTGATAAAATTACAAAAGTTGGTACAGCTGATTACTTTTAAACACCTGAACGAATTCAAAGATCAGTTGTCTAAATTTTTAATTACGAGTGTCTGAAACGGTGAAACAAATTTAATTTTTAATATTTTTTTCTCTTTATGGTCTGTAAGACAAATTGTAAACTGATTTTACTCAAAAACGGTAAGTTGTATCGAAAAAACGCAAGAGACCTCTCCCGCAGTTTAGAACGCTTTTGAGTAAAAATTTCGACATTTTATCTTTGAATTTGTTTGGATATATAAAGGTTATTAGTTGTACCAAATTTTGTAATTTTATCCACGGTGGTTTCTGAAATATTGGAAAAGATTCATTAAAAAATGCACCCCTTTCGATACATATTCATAGGAAACTTTTATCTTAAAATTAAATATTAAATTTGTAATAAAAACTGTATACAATTAATATTATAAAAGGAATATTAATTACATATTTTTTATTTAAAATTTCTAAAGAAAAGATTGGATGTTTGATAACTTTATTGCGACCCTACACACTTTTAGGAGAGTTTTTTCCCAATGTTAATAATACTGTAGCTCGTGAGAACGCAAATCCGATTTTAAATACAGAAAAAAATACTCATCGCTTTGCGGGGTGAAAGGGTTGGGAATATTACAATACCCCACTCATTTTTTGTTAGGTTGTTGTTTTCTTTACTGGTTGTATTTTTTACTTTTAGGCAATACAAAATAAGTAAAATCACTGTTTTCCCGGCGCATCCACCAAAAATATTTACAGAGTTAACAAATTTTAAATTTCAAAGAAATATTGTTATTTGGTCACAAAAACAACGTTTGTAATTTGCTGAATTTAATGTAACTTTAAATTGAATAACTGATGCATGTTTCGAGTAATGCAATCTGAAAATCTAGAAACTAAATGAATAAACACATGTTTTTTTTAATTATAAAGGTATTGAACTGTTGTAAAAAAATGACGATTTAAAACGTTAGTCACTTTTGAAAAATGTTATCTTTCACTTTTGTCATAATTTGAGAAACTTATTTACCATTTAATTCAGTTATAATGAATAAATATCTACATATTTACACGAAACTACTGATAATGACTTTCCACTTATCATTTCAGACAAAATTAGTTTATTTATATTTACCATTCCTTTTGCTTTTAGTTTATTAACATAAATTATATAATATAACATTTACCGAGACGGTATCAACACAAGGAAAATCGTAGGACAGTATTGTAAAATGACGGGGCTGAAAATAATTCTGCATGCGGATTCGGCATAAGGAAATTAGTTTTACGCAATATCTCGTTGATCTAATAAAAACAGAAAATGCTACTCAGTGTTCCATTTACCTTCACAAACATTACACTTACAAAAATAAAAACACAATCCACTAATAAATTAATTAAATTTTATTCAATAATTTAACTACAAAAACAGATATAAAATACTAAAAAATTGTAAAAACAACATCAAAGTTAATAATACAAAAATTTAAAGATCGAGACGAGCAATATGGCCGTCACCTCCAGCAGCACCCCTTTCAGAGGATGTAGCTCCCCTATCTGGCTTACGTAACATTTTTTGATACATGTTTATAGGAAACTTTTATCTTAAAATTGAATATTCTATCACTTGGTAAAATTTGTAACAATAAAAATGGAACACCCTGAATAATATAGTATGTACATCATTAGAAGATTAAAAAATTGTGTTTATGATTTCTTAAAATGTTGTGACAGAGTCACGTGATTTTGTGATGTTCATTCGAAGTGAAACTTTAACGTTTGAGTTAATAAACCAATTTTTGTAAAATCGATAGTGTGGCATCTAGGAATAATTGAATTGGAATCACATGGGACAAAGGTTGGTATAAAAATAATCGCTTATTGTGTCCTTGTCCACAAAAGAGGAATAAAAACACTCTGGAGATACTATAAAATAGTTTTATTTGTTGCTCGTCATTGAATACAAATATAAAATTTACAAACGACGAAAAATCTCCTTTGGTACATGGTCTACGGTGATAATTCCTCGAGGTACTCGTCTTCTATTGTCGATATTCTAGACGTCCTAAGAGGTAAGCCACTAGATCGGTTAACACAGATACGACGACGACATTAACATTTATACAAATACGTCTCTATATCACAACACCATCTCGACAGTGAGCATCACTAGTCCTAGTGAAAGACATCGCGCGAGGACGGGAAGACTCGGTGCTGGTCTCTTAGGACCTGGGGCCGCCGATGCTCTGGCCGACGACGATGATGATGACTATGAACACGGCGAGTAGCACGAGGATGCAGCAAATCGCGACGGCCACCATGTTGCGTGTTGGTTGGGCGCTCACTGGCGGCGGCGGAGTGCCACCGCCACGCCAGCTACCCGCGCGCCCTCGCAGGGATGAAATATTGATTCGACGGCCCTTGGCCGAACTTACAAGGGGCCGACGGTGACGACGCTGCCGGGACGATCAAAAATCCGAGCTAGGGCTTACGTTGGACAGCTGATTCGGCAATAAACCATCAAAATCAAATACCAACACTGCCGATGAGACAAGATAAAATACGACGTTACGCTACATAGGATAGAGCGGAAGTCAGGCCCAACGGGAGAAAAACAGGGCGCTTTGAGTTGATTTGAGCTGATTAAGTGAGGCTTTATGACATCTAGACTTCTTCTTTAGCATCGGCCTTCGAAATAAAGCCATAAAGTTATCAACCAGTTTTTATTAAATGTTGGACCTCAATTCAAAATTCAATAAGAAACTAATTCACATTTACCTAATAGTTCATTAAAAATAATAATCATTAGATAATAATAAAAAACACGTTTGTAATGATGCGTAATGTCAAATAAGTTAATTTACACCCACATCTAAAAATAACTTTGTTGGCTAAGAGTAGTTACATAGTTTAGCGTAAGATTTAAAAGTTGTAGAGGAAATTGTTGCTGAATAAAAGAAAAACAATTTACAAACACTTTTATAAAATTACTTTTGCAAATATAAGTGTAAATTAAGCTTTAATCAAGGATGGCAATGTGAGTTTCAATTTTTCGAATGGTGCTGAATTAAAATATTAGTTATTTTTTTCTACAAAATTTATGTTCATTGTTTTTAAATAAAGTTTTCTACTCTACAAAACTGACGCGTATTATTTAAATGATATTTTAGAAATTTGACGTTTAAGAGCATTATACAATGAGAAAATTTTAAATTTGTCAAAGTGTCATAGTTTTCAACGATCGCAACTGTACATTTCTAATTGCATAACTTTCCAGAAACTTGTGCTTCAATTTTCTGACCCAAATAATACACGAAAGTACACATATACTCGGATGTGATGTGCATATATATGCGTGTACTTTGATAATATAATCAAGAAATAGCTAATAGGAAACAATTTCAAGTTTAGATTGCAGATATTCCCATAAATGTCACAACAAATAATTAACTTTTATTATGATTGACGTTTGAAACTAAAATTTGAAAGTTAGTTGAAATTTATTTTTGCTGTCAATTTTCCGAAACAATAATAATAATAATATGTGTTTTTATTTAACTTCAACAAATTATTTTGATTTTTTGTAATTTTTTCTTTAGCTATCAAGATAAAATTTACAAAAACCGTTGCCTAAGGCTCCTTTTACATTTTTATGTCCGTCGAATGACAAATTGTCCAAAACCGTGTCCGCCAGTGTACGCATATGTTTGTTTCCAACTTTTTAAACAGTTTTTGAGTCAAAGACAGGTTAGAGTACTTTTATGGCTTGCACAGAAAAGTCAATTATTCAAAAAATTTTGGTTACAAAGTAATTTCTAATACTTATATTCAAAAAATGTCAAATTATAAATTTTTGATTACAGTAGATGTTATAATAATAAAAAATGCGTTTACTTAAATAATTTTATTAAATCAGTAAATGAATCTGTTAGACAAATGTGGGTTATTTTTATTTGATTAAACCACTACACCCATCTATCCTGTTTTTAATCGTTTTATAATCCAAAGTGTGTTTCATTTAATAACACGCATTTATCTGTCCGTAAAATTAATATATACATATAACAATTAATGGTTTTGCTTTAAATAGAGCTGTTTAAAAGCTTATAAATTATAATAAACATAAACGGCAACAACTATAAATATGAAAATATCCGCTTATTTGCCTGTTCTTTTTTAATATTGTTGAACTCTGTGTGTTGTTGCTACCTTAATAATTAAATCATTCTCCCCGTATATAAATATCAATATGTCCGCCTTCACTAAAAATAAAAAACATACTAACTAAAAATAATTAAATAATGATTCAATAAAAAACCTATAGATGAACACAATTGTGTAAAAAATTGTGTCAAAAAATTAACTAACCTAACAATAATTATCAAAATATAAATACTAATTTTTTACTAAAAACAAAAATAGAAATAATTATGATATAAAATAAAATTCTTTGAATATTTTTTTTTATAAAAGACAAATTAAATTTAAATGTAAAGTAAAAACAACAAATATCAAAATATAATGATAATAATGAAAAGTCATTTACTCATAGTTTTGCGTCTACTTTTTTTAGAAAATTATGTTATAAAATATGTCTAATCCAGTGTTAAAAATATAATCTTTATTCCTCTAACACTATCGTCACCAGAATTAAGGTCAAAATTAGGATAAATTGAGTCAGTAGTAACTGTGCAATTGTATGACATCTTTACCAAGATACATTAAAGATCTTGTTGCTTTCTAATATTCGATTAAAAAGGTGCGAGATATTTCCGTTAAGAGATTTACACGATCTAAGCTTATTACAAGCGTTCTATTCAACAGCCTCCGGGTTTACTTTGTCCCACCCCTTTTCTTGATATCATTAGACTTACAAAGCAGTGATCTGTTGTCTATATAGAGATACAGTCTTGCTTATCCAATATGTTTAGGTAAATCGTTTACATACACTATGACTATGAACAACAAGGGTCACGAAATATGTCCTTGCAGTTCATGAATATTAACTTTATCACATTGTTTTGAGTACACAAATCGAATTAATACCAAGAAAATTTCTTTCTTTCCCTTCCCTTGTCTTTGACGTTTTTCCAGAAGCAATCTCGGCCTATAAATCCTGAATCAAGTCTTGCAGATTGCATCGGGCAATTAGTTCAAAGCCGTCGACAATAGGGCGTCGTATGATTAGAACTATCTTGAACGAAATTTATGATGACAGTGGAAGAAGTGGCGTGCAATCTTCTCGAATTCAACGTATACAGGAGATGGCGTGACGGCGCTTTAACAAGTCTCTTAAGGTCGAAACCGACGTCCGCGATACGATATAAACTATAGTTACGCCAGTATCTGTTCTTGCAAATTCACGCTTGTAATCCTGCAAACCCAGTCGGGAAACGCGCTTTCGTAGCCGCAAAAGGAAATCTTGAGTGTAATTACTATCAGATGCGCACATAAACGGACTCTTGAGGAAGTGAAATGATGAACGGGTTAAAAGGCTGATGAAAGGAATACGCAGGATAAGGATAACCGAGAATAGACATCAGGATATGTCACACTGTAAGATCGTTTTAAAAACATTTCCAGTTTTTCATATTTTTTTTTTTACTTAAAATGTTAAACGTAATCTCAAGTACTATTGTAGCTACCCACTGGTAAGTATTATCCATGTAATTATTCTTATTTTGAAAAAAAAGACGTGTTGATATCTTTTCAGTGATTCAAACTACAAAATTTAAAAAAAAAACTGTATCGGCGCATCCATCATTTTCACTAAATTTTAAGCATTCGAAATATAAATTTAATTTCTAGTACAACAGATATAGTTACAATAATTACCATCAACTTCTTTTCTTTTGATAAAAATGACGTCTTTAACTAAAAATTTAGCTAAAATTGATTAAATATAATGCAAACTAACACACATATGCAGTTTTCCCGGCGCATACACCATTTTTACCATAAAACTTGAGTTGCAAGATTATCGTTTAAAGCAGTTGATAATAACTAATATTTTATTTAATATTAGTATTTTTTATGAAAATTATTAATTATAAAAACAAATAATATCTCATATAATTTTTAAATATTCATACAATAACTGAAAAAATGATGTTCTGTATCCCATAGTTAATTTACAGGAGTGTGCGTAATAAATATACAAGGTGTTCAAAAAATCGCGCACTTCCTTAACATTGGGCAGTCCCCCAGAGTACTGAAAAAATGTTTAAAAAATTCTGTCAACAATTTTAACATTTATTTTTTGACATTTGACACTTTTTAAAATCTATTTAATGATACTGATGATCCTCCAGAGTACTGAAAAAATATTTAAAATTCTATCAAAAATTTTAACATTTATTTTCGACATTTGACATTTTTTTAAGTCTATTTAATGATACTGATAATCTTGTACATGTTTTTTTTATAATTATTGACTAAAGGTACAAAAAATTTGTCAACAAAAGCCACAAATAACACTAAACAGAATTACAATTTAGGATACAGCTTCTTTGTTTCCTCTTCTAATTGCCTGTAGCAAAAAACTTGGAAAATTATTTTTCCAACAGAAATAAATAGAGTCATAGTGCAAAATTTAAACTCTCATAACTTCGGAATTTTTAGAGATAGATTTTTTTAACATTTTTCTTGTTGTCTAGGGCACCGCCCGATGACACAGTGTCACGGAAGTGCGCAATTTTGTGTAAACATCCTGTATATTATGATATTTATTTCACCATTAGTTATTTTTTACAATTATTAAAATATTTTGTGAATGTATTCTTACCACTGGTAACCTGAAGACATATAGCTTGGAGGCAGAGGATCGACAGAACAAGACTTCTCCCTGAGGTGTGCCGGTGTGCTGGGGCCATACTGTGTCCTGAAAAACGTCCACAAAACATTACATGTTGCCAACACTCATAATTTATCAATTAATTTATACCGAATTGGACAGAAGACAGTTTTTACAGCTATTAATTTCAATCAATAGGGTGCGCAACGTATTTCCGTATAATTTATGCATTAACATTTCAACCAACTGTGCAATCAAAACGTGAACAAACCACATTTTTAATACATTACGAAATTAAATTAAAAAGGACACAAAGACACGTCCTCGACGACGTGAATTATCACATCGACACCATCTGCAGCATCCGAAACAACATAAATATTGGACAATCGAGAGTTCAATTTCAACTCCAAAACAATATATAAACTAGATTTCTATTTGAAACAAAAGATCGTAAATTTTAAGTTTGGGGTGTACCTATTCAAGTGTTGCATGTCTTGTACGACTTGAAATAAATTAGATTTGTTTAGACAAACACTTAAAAATAAAATTGATTGCTCGAATACAAAATTTAAAAGTATAAAATGTGTAAAATTGCAAATAGAAAAATCAAATTATAATTTTAACACTCTTCCAAATTAATTAAGTTGAGATTGACATGAGTTGTTTAAAGATTTTTAATAATATATATGAAGATTGAAGGCATCAAACAGAGACAACAATTACGAGATGTATCACTATACATAATATATTATAGTTACAATTCCACTAATTTTAATACTTTTCCAGAATCTAAATTACATTAATTTTAACCGTTTCTGTTCTCTCTAATAGGCTGGTACATTAGATTTAGTAGTTGTTTAGTTAACAATTAGACAATGTCCGTGATATCTGACATTCATGTTGTCATCTAATTAATAGATTGAATAGTAATCATCTTCGTGACCACTAAACAAGTAAAGCTAATTCCTGTTAATAAGCCAATTCCAGTTCTACATAAATTTTAGAGTTTCGACCTAGTGGTTTACATGTGAAAATCACTTTCTTCAATTAGTCTAACTTAATATAAATTTTAATATTATTGATTTCAAACTAAAAAAATACATAAACGTTTTTCGTTAAAATAATGATTCTGTTGAATCGTATATTTACGTATTTTAAAGAATAGTTTAAAACAGTAAAATACAATTTTCAGCAAATCGACTTTATTCGTTTGAGTCTACAAACTCAACGAGAAGATCAAGATTTTACCAGTATTTGCCATTTATATAGTGTTACATTTTAGTTACTTTGATAGATTGTGTGTTTGCGTGTTGCTTATCCGCACTGATAACCGAGTAATTTACATAAATATCAAGCAAGCAGACAAGTTTTTATCTCAGAAATACTTGAAAGTTTAGTTTTAACTACTTTCAGGGTAGCTAGAGTAATGCAAATCATGGCCTTATTTCCTAAAATAGAATTATTTAAAATGTAATATTTTACCTTTTACCCTTGTGACTCTATTTAATGATTGTCAAAAAAATGCTCCTTTTAAAGTAATTAAGTAATGTCTCTTTACAATAGAGACAGATTCTCCTTTGATTTAAAGCGTTCAAAGTGAAACAGTTTTTGAAAAGTTAGAGCATTAATAAAATTAGTGCCATAAAATAAAATTACCGGCTCCATTTGAAAATGAGTGAAGGTACTTTCTTTTTAAATCCCAGGATTTATTTTGATAACTAAGTTTCAAAAGTTCGTAAAACAAAGAAAGCAAACTTTCCACTGAAATAAAACTGATAGCCAAGTTTTATCTAACAATTTTCTAACCTGCAAACTAATAGTGTTAGGGCAAAGAAACTTTGTCAATTACGAACATGAAACTTTTAACTCACAAGGAAAATAAAACTTTGGTGTAAATACTGTCAGCAAAGAGATACGAAGATGACGAAAATAAGATTGACAGTAGAAGTGATTTTAATTCGAGAAACGAAGAGTTTTCATTAAAGACTTAATGCAAGAAGACAAAGAAAATCGACAATACATTAATACAAGAAAATTGAAGAGACGTGCATTTACGTGTTTCTCGCCTAACAAAAATAATTGTATTACTCAAATCTAATGCAATGTCAGAATAATTTAGTGTTCCAAGAGATTTAATTGGGTCATTTATCATCTGACAACTCTTTAATCATTAGAAAAAAGAACATCCATATCAATAAAAATATTAATAAAGCCGCTTTATCGGGTGTCAACTAAGCAAGAAGCGAAATTTTTATGTTTACGATTTGCAGGTGGTGATGGGCGTAACCATCACAGATAAGAGAAAAAACCGTAAATCCGATCCTGCAAAACGTCCTTTAAAAGGACGTCTCCGACTCCTCGTAGATCAATAAGGTTTATCAAGTTTGGCGGAATCCCGAGAGGTGGTACTCTTGTATAACATACCTCGCGCCATCTCTTGATTCGTGCCACCACTTTTTGTTCGGACCACACCTCTTGGCGAAGATATCGCGGCTGTGTACACCCGAATCGTAAACATCGCACGCTTCGACGCGTTTACTTGGTTGCCTAACCATCAGGGAATTACAACCGATGAATAGCAAAAGTCATTAGCCCTGAATTTAAATTAATAACAAAAACACATTTTTCAACTTGTTTCAAATGTCCTCAAATTGAATAAAACAGAATTTTTGCGACAAAAGTACCCAAATAGAGAATTCAACAAATGGTGGATGCGCCGGGATAGTAACTTACGATACCAACCCAAAATCGTTCAAAGTAATATGTAAAAAAACACAGTAAATAGAGTGTTAATTTGATAATTACTTCTGCTGACCCTCTATTTCCCGGCGGCCGTCATATGCAATGTGACAAAAACTACTTACCGCATCAAATTTCAATTTTGAGTCAGAGCGGCTTGAAATTAACATGTTTTTGTATTGGCTGAATGAAAAATCAAATATGCCACACTTGGCAAAATTCAAAATTGATTCGTTGGTGATAAAGCAATTCATTCGGTAACAATTAATTTAAAATCACAAAAGACTCATCGACCGATTGATCGGTTTTAATAGAATGGAATTCACCATACTTCAAAATTAATTACTTAACAGGAAATTGTGGCAAAGTGCTGTTAGACTTGACAGTTAAATATATTCATTGATAAATAATTGGTTTTTAGGTGATAGAAAACTGATTGCAGATAAAACCAGCTGGTTTTATTAAATCAAGAGATTGTATCGTGTACGCCGTTAAAAAGTTTAAAGTGGCAATAAAAATTGGAGATAAAAAGTATGTACATAATAAAATTATAAGAGAAACGAAGTGTCTGTTACATTTTAACACTTTTTAAAGATTATGTTCAAGAAAATTATTACTTTTAATAGTAATCCATTTGTAAAATAAGCGCCAATAAACTACAAGTATAAATAAATATTTCACAGCTCGTATAATCTTTTTTATTTCACTTTTTTATCACATGTTAGAAGAAATTCAAGCGAAAAGACTGAATTAAAAGTTTCTCGTTTATAGCATACACTAGCAAATCGGATGGTCACTAAATTTTACAACCTTAATTAAAATAAATAAACTGCAACCAAATAATGATACCCCTTTCCGCTTTATGGACAGTAATGTAATTAAATTTTTTAGAACCCACTTAGAAGCTTTTTCAACTCGGCCCTCTTTATGACACATCTCAAGAAATGGCCCAAATTGAATACCTAGTATAATACATAATTAAAAGTTGGTCTAAAATATTAAAGTTTGATCATATTTTGCAGACATAAAATTCGTACAAATGTAAATGTTATTAAAAGTTTGTGTGTAGATTTGCTTTACTTCCTGCAGAACTAGTTAGTATAGTATTCCAAAGTTGGATTTAAAATTGAATAGAGTGCAGTTCTGCTCTATAATAAATAAAATAAGAAAGTGGTAACGCTGAAACCATCTTTCACGGTTGTTCTAGATTTGACATAATAAGTGTATTGTTGAAGGCTTTCCAAAATCCTTAATCTTTACCAGCGTGTAGAACATTTGACAGGTGACTATAGTTGTTAGGTTAAACAAAGCAGAAGAAGAGTTCTTTTTTCGGGTGAAACCAATTCGGATGCATCGGGGTGATGACCCACGATGGAAGCGGTGTTAATGTGGTAGTGTATCATTAGTAGGTCGCTCTCTTTGTCTGATAGTGGCGCCGGCGCCGCGACGCTCTACCACGCCCCATTTGGGCCATTCACCGCCAACTCTGATACGGTTACGGCCGGTAATGCACTTTATATGTAGTCGAGATCTGTTATCTCGGCCTTGGCTAATGATGCCTTTATGTTTTAAATTAGCGAAAGCTGTCGATCCATGTTCACTCTTCGAAAGATGTGACGAGCTTAACAAAAAGCGAGCGTTTTATTGCCGCAACAAATGTTTGTTGTTTATAGTTTGTTTTTCCGATACGTCTTGTTAGAAGGCGCCTTTTCCATCGCTGATTGCCAATGACGGCTGCAAGTTTTTATGTAAATATTTTCTTAAATGATTGCCAAGGAAAAACAGCCGACATGCAAATTTCAAGTGAAAGAAAAAGTCTGTTTAGATACAAATTTCATCCAGAAAAAATAAATAGCATCGAGTTTTACACACTAAAAAATTTCGGTAAATATTGCCAAAACAACCCCTGTTTTTACGCAACCTTTACCCAGAGTATATTTTACATAGTTGCTAGTTAAAAAATAAAGACAATCTACTTTAATAATATTTTGTTATATACAGGCTGTATTATAAAAAACGCCCCAAGCCATAATTTCATTATTTTAAAAACGTTACAATACTTTTTTTGCCCAAAGTTGAACAGTTTTTTTTTATCAATTGTTTGCTTGTCTTAGATACAATAAATAAAAATGTTCTATTCTTCCCACAGCCCACTTTATTTAGTATAATTTTCAAATTGCCTAAAATTAAAAGGTAGTCATAAATAATAGTAAGTGAGCTTTTTGAAAGACAATTTAATGAAGAATCCAAAAATAATAAAATATACAGGATGTTACATTACAAAAACTAAAATTATGTTACTTCCGGTGAAACAGGAAGCAAAATTGATTGAGCATCTATGCCAAACAATAGATGACAAGAAATTGTTCAATTTTGTTCCAAGAATTATTGTCATATCTTTAAAAATAATGGAGTTTATGGCTTAGGCAATAAAAATAATTTATTTTAAAGTTCAATAGTTTATTCAGAATCAACAATATAAGTCGATTTTTCCAGAGTTTTATTTTTTAGCAATTTGAATTGACCTACATACCTAAGCAATGACATGTCTAAAGTTCGTCTTGAATAGCTTTGAAAATCGTTTCGTTGGCAACACTGTTAAAGTTATTTTCCTGTCAACACAATAACTGTAAAATGTAATATTAGAAAAATAAGAAACTTTTCCAGTTGTACTTGAATGCACTCGCACAAAGCAGAATATAAAATACAGTTAAAAGAAAAAATTAAAAGTTATTTCCAATCATATTTGTTAGGAATTTATTTAAGTAGTTAAGATTCTTATCATTTTGTCAGGTTGAGTTGGCGAGATTAGCAAGTGTTCGCGTGATAATTAGTAGATAAGCATCAACTTTTGAAGAATCCGTCATTACGGATGAACATTTCTATTAAGGAACTAATTTACGATTTGAACCATTGCCAACACCTCAATATATTACCCCAAAAGTGAAGTTAAGAAAGACCCCTGTTAGATTTTCTCAATTCTAATTAAACTCGACTATCCAAGCAGTTTAAATATGAATTGATAAGAAACGGAAATTCTCGGATCTGGCGAAATTTCTTTCGACCTCCAGGAATGAAGAAAACGTGATTGCTAAGCACGCTCTAATAAAACATTTATGAAGTTTGCGGAACCGGCTGAAAAGTGTTTTTAACAGTGGAAAAATTGCCGCTTAAATATCACATGGGTGTATATTCTTTTACTTTATTATAAGCATCAATCTTTGCCCTGACGTTTTAATTTTGTCCCTTTATCATAAGGGAAATTACTTTCAAACATTGAAACGATATTTTTTAATGAAACAGCCGTTAAAAGAAAAACGATCGCAACGACACCAAACTTAATTATTTTTGTATAAATTCATCGGAAGCTTCCCCTTTTGTCGCAGGATTACAAAGCCAAACTTCCTGCTACAAGGCCAATACTGAAAAAACTTAATTAGCGAATCTCAACCCTAAACTAGCAATTTGTTGGCAAGCAGCGGTAAAGCAACAACGATGCCAATATGATTCCGCTTATTTTCCAAATTACAACAGCTTTTAAATTCACACTACACCGAGCACACTAATTTTATACGTAACTAGAAAAGTTGGCTACTAATAACTAATTAAGGTTAAAAACGCAATATTGGTGTTTTAGTAACAACCTTCAAACTTGACTTTAGTCTGTAATAATGATGTTTGTGCTGTTTTTGCTCAAGTTGCACAACCAGCCTAGACTAGCTAAACATTCGTTAGTTAATTTGCTAATTCCGTTTGTATTTGTATGCAGGCACTCCCGTGTCGTGTTTTTTGCACGATAAACCAAGCACGAGTGCTTTTAGCCGTGTAATTTTTCTCGCAAATGATCGGTTTTCCTGCTCCTAAAACCGTATTAATGACCGTAATAAAACATTCATCGCTTATTTGGTTCAGTGTCAAGAAAGCTGTAGCCGGAAGCTCGCTTTTATCAGAGATTTGCGCGCGAATGTTGACCGAACTCGTGTAACAAATAAAGCTATGAATACAATTATGGGGTTAATTAATTTCGGGCGAGCACGCAGGTAGACCGTTATTCAAAAAGCCTGCATTAATACCCTGCACCGTTTAAAAAGCACGTCGCAGGACGTCGCAGCCAGAAGCACAAAGAGCGGGATTATAGGGATACCTCTTATTTACAAGTGATCCCAACATCCTCCTCTTCTAGCAAATCGAAGTGATAAATTCAATTACCGAATTCCCGGGCACGCTTCTTGATTTTTAATCAAAGCAACTTGTCGTTGATTCTATTAAATTTAAAGTATTTTTAAAAGAGGCTGCGTTCCGCTGATTGAATCTTCGAGGTTTGAAATGGGGAATTTCAAAGGAAAATGCATATTTTTGGAAGCACTTTAAATAATGGTATGGCTTGACAGTGTCTTCGGCGGGAATATTTACGAGAAAAGACAACAGAAAAGAACTTGAAAAACGCACCAGCTACAATGCAGATACTCGCTATTTGTCTAGACAATAAAAAAGATGTAACAGCCAAGTTGGAATAAAAAGAACGAATAATAAAGTTGTTTGGGTTAGAGATCGACGTTTCAAGGTAACTCCAGAGCTCTAATACAGATTATCTTCTAACCAATAAAAAGAAACTCGTCGTACTTTTACACATACAATAGAATACTTTGCAAACTAACAAAGAGCCGTTACATTATTGATCACCAGTTAAAACTGATCATTATTAAAATAGTGTCATCGACAAATTCCAGTTTTATAACCTCGCAGTTCATAAGCAACTTTAACACAAAAGATAAAATTATTTTTATTTGGAATTTTATGCGAGAAAAAGTGTGCGTTTTATTAGATTAGTATTTAAGTGCTCGTTATATTTATTCGTACAGTTCAAATTCTATTGCAACATATAACTAGTGGCAATTTTATAACCAATGAAAAATACTCACAAAATAGCGTTATTTAAAAAAATAATTGTATTGTTCGACACTGTCCAAATTTACGGTTTTTCTGTGTATAGAAATGTTGGCAACTGTTTAAGATTTTTCAATACGAAACGTCAGATTATTTTTAACAGATTTATAGCAATTTTAATCCTTGTTGAGTCTAATTCAAAGGATAAAATGTTGTATTCAACTCGTCTTCGTGTAAAAAAATTATTACAAAAAAATATGTGAAAATTGTCAAAAAATATGACTCATATGTTGCTATTGACGAC
>NW_025401006.1:9694213-9703207 GCF_015345945.1 Tribolium madens
TAAACGCACCATTTGAGTTTTGTAAAAGTCCCAAACACCTTCAAATTTTCTTTAAGTCGCTTAAATTTTCGACGATTTAGAACTTTTCTCATCGGAAATCGCCCATTGTAAAAGCGTAGTACTCTTCCACTATTTTTATTTCATTCAAAATATTCTTGAATCATGTCTGTTAACACATTATTATCCATGATGAACACCAAAAAGTATAAAAATATTATTGGTTTCCACTGCCTACTTTAAAAAGTACATTATTTGGCGAATATCTCATAAACGGTTGATTTTAGGCATATGGTACTAAACTCTTTTAAAAGGCAATTAAACAAAAAATCCAAAAGTGGTAAAATATACACGGTGTTCCATTAAAAAAAATAAAGTTAATGATACTTCCGGTAAAACAAAAAACAGCATTAATTTGGAATCTATCTCAAACGATAGATAACAAAAAATGTTCAACTTTGTTCTAAGAAATATTGTCATAGATTTAAAAATAATGGAGTTATAGCTTGGGACCTTTTTCATAATACAGCCTGAATGAATTTGTAAAATAATTAAAATAATTGTTCTTTTTCTGTTTCTGTGTCACTTACACAATAGAATGCAGTTACAACTAGAAACTACATAAAATAGTAAGTTTATAACTGGTACTATAATAAGATTAATTACGATCACGTAAAACGTGTTGAAACGATAATTGTCTCACAAAAGTTAAATGACATTCTAACTAATATTTTAACGTAAAATATCACATGAAACATAATACCAATTACAAAAAGTTAAATGTGGTTTTTAATTAATATAACCAAGAAAGCGGCCAAATAGGCATAATTCGATTGTTTTTTAAGCTAATACAAGTTACTTCAAACTCGATTCATGAAATTGGTTCTTCTTTTTAAAGTTTTACATTAATTAAAAACATTTTTTATGCAAATATTGTTTCGTTTATTTAAATTGTATTCAATATTAATATGCCGTGTGTAAATATGCGACAAATGAGCGAGCAAATAGATATATGGATGCAAACAAGCAACAATTAATTGAATAAAATTAATAATTGAGTTTGGAAACATGATTAGCAAGTATTTGTTCAAATTTGTATTTATCAATCATTCGAGAAACACTTGTCCCAAAAACGAAATTATAAAAATGAATAATTCATAATCTCCATGACAAAAACTTTCTTCACTCAGCAAATCCCCGAAATTAGAAGTTGATCAATTATTCAATGGAAAGACAATCGCTCCCAGTGACTTGTCAATTTTTCCATTACCCAAGCAATCCGTCACTGTCAATAAACAATGGCCCTTTTTTAAAAAACGAACTTTTAAAACTCAAGTGCAGTGGATGAGATGGCGAGAAGCCACTTCGGAAAACTCGAAAGGAAGATAAGTTCAAGATGATGATAGATCATATAATAATAGCCATATTTAAAAACGCGTTAAGATATGCCGAGAGGCTCGCAACCTGCCCTCTCTTTCAACAACATGACGCTCCTGCAAAACTGGAATAATGAATAAAAATGCAAAAATCACCATATCATTATAAGCTGATTTACATTCCATGTTTTCCTAATTTAGTTTGACGAGACCTAAATTCGTTACGCTTTCGAGAAGAATCAACACCTGACTAGTTGGAGTTAAGCTCATTACGGAGCTTTAACTACCATTTTTATGAAGAGAGTGCTGTAAGCTGACTTGTTTGCGGTGACGGATTTTACTCTTTCGATCAACACTCGCAAAAAACTGATTTCTGATTTTAAGCAGCTTTTCACTGAAAATGTACGCTAACGACAAAGCAACGAAATAATTTTCACTTCTTTTTTAGCACACGTAAATTTCCCACCCTACTAAATAGTAATCCCGTTCATTTTGATTATCAATAATTTTTCAATATTTTTCAATATTGTCTAGCCCGGCGCATCCACCATATTGAACAAATTTAAATTTCCAATAATTTTGAACTTTTAATAAAAATCAGAATACAGTATAGCAATAATTTTACGCAACATTGCAAAGTCCATAAGTTGAAACAGTGCAATCAATAGGGTTTCCGGAAGTAAGAGAAAGACGAACTATACTGCGGGAATCGAAACAATTTGTTGTTACTATACTTACGTATAGAATCTATCTTGCCTCCTCGTATATAGTTTTGTATATCTATTACTTTCCAACTCATAACAGAAGCAATGCTGCGTAAAATTATTGTTTTACGGTATGTACAAAAATGTAGTTTTTTATAAATTAAATTTTTATTACAAATATTAAAAGTTACAATTACTTGTTAAATTACTGTAGGTATTTATTTAATGGCAATAATATGCTATTTAAAACTACTTAATAATTTACTTAATAGTAAATGTTAGCGACAAAATATTTTCCTGTGCCTGTCACAAAGTTTGCAATAGTTGTTTTTATTTAACTAAACAAAAACAAAAAAATATAAAACTAAATTTTCAAAATATGTGTATATTAACACTGCCAGTTATTTTGTAATTAAATGACTTATTATGTATCATACTATATTTATTACAAAATTTCTATTTCTTTTCCAAAATCGTTACTAAAGTTACTAAAATAGTAAATTATAATACGTTTTTGTGTACTGTTAGTTGCAAACATTGGGGGTTGTCAAATTATTCTCTTAACGTAAACATAAGCATATAAAAACATAATCCTATTGCTAACATGTATCTGTTTACAAGTATTGTTTTTTTTTTTTTCGCGGTGTTCTATTATGCGTTTTATGAACGAGATGGTACAAATACTAGTGAAACGAGCAATATAACGAGTAAACTGTCAATTGTGAACTGTCATGATGATAATTAATAATAACATAGCCACCAAAAATAGTTTTGCACAAATTTTGTCTAAATTTCCGATTTCGGAAAAAAAATAATATGCACCTAGCTATCTACTAAAATCATTTTTCATTACTCTTGTGTTTTATTTACTAAACACAGATTCGTAATGAAAAACACGACTTTAGTGCTTTTATACATAAAAACCTATTAATATTTTTTACTCGTCTCTCAAAAATGAAAAATAATATTTTGAATATTAGAAATATTATTTTTGGAAAAAATTATTATGTATTAATGAGGAGCACATTATATTTCAGTGTCGGTTCTATTCAAGAAAACTTTTTAATATTTTTAAAACATTATCATTTTTTGGCTATAAAATAGTAGGTATATTAAAAAACAAGTGTTACAAATCCACGACTATCACAATGAGAAGTTGTAACATGCATTGTTTTTTTTTCTATTAAGCGCATTTTAAAGTAAATTATTATTATATTTGACAGTTAAAATTTTTGACATTTAACGTATGCGGTACCTACTATCTATTTCAGTTGATAGTAGAATTTGATAAACAGGGTTTTTAGCGGTTTTACCAAAGTTGTGTTGACTCTCGTAGCCATGATTTTTTATTTTATTTTTTAAAGGTGGCAGTGCTGTTTTTTTCTGTCACATTGAAATTAAAGGTTATGTACGATGGTTTTGGAGTTTAACAAAATTTTAAGGCACAATCGCGTGCTTTATTCAGAACATTCAAGTAATAAAATACATTTTAAGCCGAAGCTTGTTTTTGGGTGAAACAACAGTGAATAACTCCCGATTACCTCTGATAAAAAAGTGTCTATCAAGTTAAAAGTTGGGAACACCAAACCCAAGTCCAAGAATTTTGTTCAAAACGTTGATCAAACGTCTGATATGAAAGATTTGTAAGAAGAAAAGCATATTATTAGAATCTGTTAATCATGTTCATGGTGTTTGTGGCAGTTATCAATATACAAATAAAACTTTTGAATGTTGCACAAAAGGTKGGTTCTTCTTAATAAATCAAAGATCATTATTGATAATAATAAACATTTTAGCCACACCCATAGTTTTAATTAACAAAATTGTTATGAAACAATTGCACCTTGTACAAGAGTAATGTGCCTCACAACTTATTGTTTCCAACTGAAACGCAGTTGCCTCAAGGAAACCCTTAGTGGTGCAGTGGTTTAGTTGATTGACTAAAAATCGGAAAACCCTCCAATATATTCCGTAGATATTTAACTTATACTGGATAACAAGATTGTTTTATTACCTTTTGGTAAATTTCAAAGGTTTGTTAAGGACTAATAGTTAACAATCACAAATTTAGTTTTGTGCTTCAGTGATAGGAGTTTGTGATACAACGTGTTTTGGTGTTGGTATGTTGGAGGATTAGCATAATAATTCTTTATTGACGATAGTTCTGCAGTTCATAAAATCATTTAAAAGAAAATTTTGCTCCTATGAATAAGGTCACAAGCCGGCCTATTTAGGGGGAAGCAAACCCAAGTTGATCCTTTCTTTGGTTTTGAGCAAGAACGAATATTGTTGGATAAAATTTCCGGATTCTACTGACGTTGCCTGCAGATGCTTYTATTTGAGTTGATCATATCTGATAGATTTGCAATTACCTTTTATGAGTAAATTCTTCAAAATAAAAGTATTTTTCTTATACCTTTGAGTTATTTAACCAAAATTGGAGCTCAATAAAACTCGTTCAAATACTATTCAAACACTCATGTTTTGGATTATTTTAAATATCCAAATGAAATAGGATGTATTGTAGTCCCTTCGGTTTCCGCTAACGAGCACATTAAAATCAATTTAAATAAATAAACTCAAGATTTACTAATTAAAACACCAGCTGTTGGTAGATTGTCAGTAAATGTCAAAATGCTGTCAAAAGTGATCAGTGCATTTGTCAAGGTTACTTCGTTGTGCATGAAAGTTGAGTACACTCGTAAAGTGTGACCTTGAGAATTCTACTATCCATTGAAATATAGTATACATTGCTAGAAAATATTTAAATTGCATTAGTGTCGGTGAAATACGTCGAACAGCAATTTCTCACTTAAAAACGACAGTCAAAGCCAAAGTATTGCATAAAACGTCGCCAAAAAACAGTTTCACAAAATTGCATTTTATGCAACTGTTTTCAGTTACACAAAATGCCATTGTGACACCAAAATACAAAAATAAATAAATACACTACAATAAACCATACAATTATTTGTTATAAAAACAACTTTTAAAACATATCTTAGAGAGCTTCTGCCTAATACCTTCCTTGTCATGCCGCACCGTTATATTCTCTTTTTTTCATAGTCTCAGTTAATGCATATTAGGTATGTATAAAACAATTATTAGGTGCTTAACCCTAAATCCTTAATTTTAAATACCAGTAAGACCACAAATTCAAAACAAGGTTTTCGTATAAATTATTCTAGGAGTTCATTTTTATACCTACGAATTTCTATTGCAAACTCTGCTACAAAAATGTTCAAGGTGTATTAGGGCGCCTTAATGAAATTTCCTCCGCCATTCTCGGACTTCATTCCCGTTCCAAAATCAAATTTTGAATCTTTGAAGGTGCGGTATCGTTAATTACCATAGGTCGTATTGATTCGTTGCTGAAATAGCTTTCACAAAGCGCTTGTTTTATTATTTCGTCAAGTGTCAAACGGAGAATATTGCATCGGATAAGTAGTTACGTTCCGCCTAAAGAAAGGTCCCACCTCATGAATTATAATTGACTGATTTTGGTGCTCTTACGCAGACACCGCACAGATCAAACGATCGTTTTAGCACTTTCCAGCATTTTTACACAGCGGCACACTTATCTCCCCGAGGAAAAGCTTCCAAGAAACGTTGACAAACTGCCAAGAAATATACCTAACAACCTAAGAAAATCGCTGGGGAAATTGCAAATATCATGCGTTATACAACAACAATCGTTGCTTCCACACGTATTATTGATTGCACGATATTTTATTTTGTTCTTTTGCAAACCGCATTCAATTTGGTAAAACGCATCGGAGCTTCTTTTGCATTACGTCAGTGCAATTTAATCGCAAAAAGTAAAGCAAACACCCCACAGTAATTGAATTAAAGTAACCAGAGTGTTTAGTTAGTGAACCGATATGTTGCAAGTGGTGCTTGATGGCGTTTGCCACGTTTCAAAGACTTTCTAAAAACAGCTTATGATGCTTTTCGACGGCTCTGTCTCCTGTCATTTCAATTTGTCTGCGGCACCTAACAATCAGATAAAATCTCTTCAAAGAGTGCTGAAATATTAGCAGTTCTCTATTTAAAAAGACAATTTTTTATTCCCTGAAATTACGACTAACTGTTCAATTTAAAAATTTTACGATGACTCGACAAAAGACCCATTTGCGTTTTGCGTCAAACAATATTGTCAATATCATAAATTCAATGCGAAAATTGGGAATAAGTGGAAAATGTAAAGAGAGATTACAGATTGGGATATGGCGAATGAGCTTTTAGTTTAAACTTGCCAGCGTTGCTACTTTTTTGCAAAATCGATAGATTCTCTTTTGACGTTATTAATTTTTTTACAACAACACTAATTTCTAGCGAAACATTATAATTGATGGCTTTTTATGAAAGTGTAAATTAAACTGAACTAGAAATTTGCACTCGTGCGTAAAAACCTGTATGTTCATACAACTCCATAGGGATGAGACTAATCTGTCCATCAAATTTGATGATGTCCTTTATCCAACCTAATTAATAATCTCTTTCCGTGTTATAGAAAGCGTTTAATTGCTCCCAGCTTATGTTTGTATGACAAATACATAAACAGGTTTTAGATAATTTAATCATCGAGAACCATATTTAGACAATGTACAGAGCACCTATTTTAAAATTTTATAACAACTAAAACATTTTCTTGCGTAAATAAAGAAAAAGCCTCCCAAACACAAGTAATCTTATTTAAAAATTATCAGATAAAAAAATCCAAATTTAGAATCACAATTTGAAGTTTATTGAAGCAAAAGCAAAAACAACTACAACACATTAAACAACTCAAATGACATGTTTTAGTTTCAAAAGTTTCTCTTTAAAAATAAATTGACTGCAAAAAGTAAAAGATTTCTTAGATAAATTGTATCTGTTTTCTGTTGAATTTTTAAAATCTTATTTAACTTTACTCTAACCAAACACTAATCCTTTTTCAATCGTAAAAAATCTTATTTAATTGTACAAAGTTCTCAATATGCAACGCAGTTATTTACGTATTTCAGAGCTGTTAAAGTTATAACGACCACGGTCGTTATGGCCCTTAATAGCACTTAGTACGTACAACGTTTTCTGTCGTACTAAATTACCATATTTAAAATAATTAATTTTCAAATTCTAAAAATGTCAATATTTTAAGTTTTAAATTGCCAAAACTGGCAATAAGCCGGACGTTAAAGAAAGACGGACAGTTTAACCTCTTAAAAGCCCCATGTTATTCACTGCTTAACGATTGTAAATTGTTGAATGCTATTCCTACGATAACAACATAGAACGACTATTTATTTAACATCTGATTATTTATTGTAAAAAATATAAAACAAATAACAAATATCATTTTTTTCGTTTTCACTAGTACTAGTTTGGAATATGTACAAATAATTTCAAGTTTAAATTCTCTTGCTTAAATGTGTATTAACTTTAAGAGATTAATTTCTAAATTGCTTCACGTATTTTTTAGTCACATCAACGTCTTTCTTATCTTTTCTGAAATAGTACATTTTATGCGAAGTGGAAAATGTGTCATTACCCCAAGGGTTCAGAGAAATAGTATTCTTTTATTCACAATCACATTTCTTTAAATAATAAATTATCTGTTTTTTTGTCAAAGTTGGTGCACTAAAGTCGCAATGTCAACAAATTGAGTTTTTGACATTTAATGGACTCATAACCTTGGTAATAACCTTGGTAATACACGAAATGTAGTGATAAATTTCCCGACTTCCAAAAGGTTAGGAATCGGCATATTATTATACAGGGTGTATAGAGTAGAGAGTACCTCTTAGTGTATGTAAAAATATACAAAAAAGTTTTTCAAAATATTCCCCTTTTAACTTTGTTCAATACGGCAGCAACTGCATTTCGCACCTTTACAAACCTCATTTGAAAGCTTTGCTATGATATGCTAAATTAGGTTTCTATGAGTAATTGAAAAATCAATAATCCCAGTAAAATTTTAAAAGTAATTGATAAATGCAACTTGCATTCTCCGTCACCAACTAATAAAACGGAGCATTTCAAATTTTGCTCAAAAATTTATAACCTTTATTGACTAACAACTAAAAAAAAATTAAAAATTTTCTACCTCCAACATTGATACATGTTTCCACCATTCTGGTGGTATGTTATGTTGTTCTCCACAACATTTCGTCGTTGGCCCCAGTGGAAATATGATTTTACAAATCGTCAAAATTCTTGGAGGCGTCTCATAGACCCTATTTTTCATATACCCTCAAACGAAATAGTCCACTGAGTTAAAATCTGGACTTTTTGCGTGCAAAAGCAAATGGACCACCGCGACCCATCTACTTATTTTTGTAATTTTTATACAACCATTCTCTTACCGTTCGCTCCCAATATAGTGCAGTCCCATCTAATTGGGTCCACATACTGGCTTTTAGTAATATTCTTGCCTCATTGCCGTTTTTTTTTGACCAAAATTTGCAAAAATAAAATCTATTTCTATTATTTTTTTACCCTGCGTTAAGGCTACTTTTTCAAAAAAAAAATTATTATTATTACACATAGCAGTACTCGTAAAAAATAAATGACAACATTCACAGCCTTTATTTGAAAATTACTTAATGCAAAGTATGCATCTTCAGACCTCGATATCTTTGTAAGAAAAAGTCATCGATTTTATTTAATTTTCTCTTACTCCTGGTAAGATTTCATACTACGCTCTGAACTCAAAATGCCTTAATTTTGAGACACCCTGTAGTGATTGTAAAAAAAACAAATTTTTACAGTAGACATTTGGAGATTTAAGATAACCTTAAACATTTTTTTAATACTCCGTTTTCTCATCACAGTAAAATTTCTTTTACCGCCATTGTCACTCTTTCTATTACTTTGCTTTTGGTATTTTGATAAAATTTAATAAGTTTGATAAATTTTATTTGGTCAATACCATGTTT
>NW_025401006.1:9704137-9713845 GCF_015345945.1 Tribolium madens
ATACTCCGTTTTCTCATCACAGTAAAATTTCATTTACCGCCATTGTCACTCTTTCTATTACTTTGCTTTTGGTATTTTGATAAAATTTAATAAGTTTGATAAATTTTATTTGGTCAATACCATGTTTTACAATGCCAACATTCACAGCCTTTATTTAAAAATTTCTTAATGCAAAGTATGCATCTTCAAACCTCGATATCTTTGTAAAAAAAAAGTCGTCGATTTTTTTTAATCTTCTCTTACTCCTGGTAATATCTACTACGCTACGAACTCAGAATGCCTTAATTTTGAGACACCCTGTAGTGATTGTAAAAAAAAATTACAGTAGACATTGGAGATTTAAGATAACTTTAAACATTTTTTTAATACTCCGTTTTCTCATCACACTAAAATTTCTTTTACCGCCTTTGTCACTCTTTCTAATACTTTGCTTTTGGTATTTTGATAAAATTTAATAAGTTTGATAAATTTTATTTGGTCAATTTTGGTCATGTTTTACAATGCCAACATTCACAGCCTTTATTTAAAAATTTCTCCTGCAAGTTCAGACATCTCCACAGCACCAGCAAAGTCTGGCGCGAAATCGTCCTTTTATCCCCACATTTAAATTTAGATTGGCCGGGCCTGATTTGCGGCTGAAGCCGTAGAGGTCGCTGTATTAGTGCTGAAACAGAAAGCGACTAGCGGCCCAATCCTGGACTAAGCCAGGGTGATTTGTCGCATAATTTGAACGTTGGCTTTGTAATGCCCAAACTGAACACCACTAAATTGCAACAATCTCCAAAAGCTTTGAATAATGCAAGAGGCGACAGGACGACCGATGGTGAAGACACCCCGCGATATCGATACTTTCATTTTGTGCGGTTTTATTACGAGGACTGTATGTGTTTACTGGCATCCAACGGATGGAAACTAATATATTTGGAGGATAAGGCAGGATTCGACGAGCGGTTACGCTCGCTGCGGTGGCGATGCACTCAAGTGCTACGAAAATTGCGCGAGCATAGAGGATTTCAAAAGCTTAGGAAAATTTTTGAATTAAATAAATGAATGCAGCAAAAAGTTCATTTGCAAAGCAAATTTTCACGCTTTTCTGCACTCAAAATCGCCATAACAATCGCAAAAATGATCACTTAAAGTATCCACTTTTATACACTTCCATGATACAAAAATTATGCAGTTTAAAATGCCTAATTAAAAAAGGGGTATTATTTAAAAGACTTACATCACAATAATAAGAAAAATTTAAGTGTCTCCTTTATGATTATAGTAAATTACTGAAAGCCTGAAATTATTTTATTACATGATTGCAGCATGCAAATTTTATCCCGGCGCATCCACCATTTTAAACCCTTAAAATATGTTCATTATTTTTATAAACTCGAATTAAAAATAATTAAAATGTTGCATAAATTTAAAAATTACCAAGTTACAATATACTTACCATATCGTCAGAGTCGGGGACAAGGGCGGGAGGTAAACGACAGGCCCAAACCTCCAAATTCACCTAAAAAAACAGAATTAATTCAGCGATAAATATATATATAACTAAATCTAAACATGTACCCTGATTCCCTTATCAATAACCGTCAAAATCAAGTCCCTTATCATTAATGATCTAAAGTGTCGACGAAAATTGTATCGACAGAAAATGTCATTCCTAATAAAATATTTCCGCATCCTTTCACGATATTTCGGCCCCTTTTAGTTTTTCGTACTCGTGACATTATCTGACAAGCTTCAAATAAAACTATACAAAGGTGTTTTAAACACTTTCTGTACGTTTCAAAATTCCGCGTGAAAAGCTACATTTTTCGCAAACTTTTCCATACGTTTATTTAACCATGCGTATTCTGACAGAAAATGTAACTATTGTGATGTAGATTGTTGAATATTGCAAACAATCCGATATTCGCATTATTTCTTTTTGTTCTGAGTTTTAATTTTGAATGAGAGTGCGATACAATGCATGCAAAACTTTCTCATTAGAGTCGATTGAGCTTGTTAGTAGTATTTTTTCAAGACCATTTTCATAAATATTTTACGTTTCTATCACATCTAACAGCGGCGATTTCTCCGAAGAAATCTTGTCTACACTTTCTCCATTGCGGTAGGATTTAACTAAATAAGATGACAAGTAAGTGACGTAAAATCCAACAGCCGGCTAGTCCAGCAAATGAAAGATTTCAAAATTGCACTGGCAGATACTCTTAACTGTAGTGCGTCCACATTAACCAATTTACTCTGAATTTGATTATTTTTTATTAATGATTTAAAATAATTCAATCTCTGTTTTTTTAAGTGTTTATTTAAATTTAGAGTGTGTTGTGAACGGACCACAATTTTTAACACGCCAAGCGAGGTGTCAAATGTCAAATAACTTTCAATACGAATGTTTGTTCACAATAAAATTTTCATAGATGCCAAATTATAAAAAAACATCCGTTATTTATAAATGGCAGACGCAGAATATGTAGAATTTTTAAGCTGTTAAAATATCTATTTTCTTTGTCTGAATTGCTGGTAGAAAACATTCTTCTGAAGTGGTTTTGTTACTTTTGCGTTACGAAAACAAGAGGGAAAAAATGAGCTAATTTTGGGTTTGTTTTTTTTTCTGTAAAAAGCGTTGTAAAACTGGGTCACAAAAATTTTGTGTAAAAGTCTTTGTTTGCATTTTCCATGTTCCGTGATTCGTTTGCAAGTTATTTGTTAACTGTCAGTCTCAACAAGGTTAGCGTTTTAGTGAGCATTTCGTCGTGCTCGTCGATTTTCCAGAAGAAAGCTCTCTACGTACATAATCCTCGCAATTTTCTCGATGCAAATCGGAATTAAATTTCATCCAACATGCATAGATTCATGAGAGAAATATTCGGGTTGCGTCCCAAAACTAGAAACAAATTTGTTATTGAAATCCAGGCGAACATAGTCCGCTGTTGTCTGAAGGTGGGAGCGTCAGTTGCAGTCCTCCGATAATGAGCGAGATCAGCCCAAGAGCGGCCGTAAGAAGGGCGGCGGCGGCGGCGGCCTATTGATCCACCCTCCAGCCGCCCCTCGCCCATCGAACAGCTGTTTGACTACCCCATCACTTTATTAACTATTTACTCTGCTTACTCTACAGTCTAACAGCACCTCCACAACGCCGATACATAATCTCGTAACTCATCCCGCCCATCTGCCCCATTTACTCTTTACCAGCCTAATTACTTCCATAGCCGACTCGCCATCGCGCAAATTAGAACACGTAATTATGTTTCATAAGACCCAGCTGAAATTTAAAGTAAATACCGCCGGAGACAATTTCTTCGCTGATGCCGGATGGAAGACTTGTTTAAATTACCAACAATGATTTTTAAACACACTTAATTAAGCAGGGAGCGAAAACTCCGCACGGACGCGGAAAAAACCCAGATAAATGAAAGAATTCTTTTTCGCTTTTTGACTAAATTCGAATCAATTCGACGCAGAATGATTAAATTTAACGTCAACTAGTTTTCAAGGTGGACGTTCGAAAGTCGAATTAAAAAACATGGAAGGTCAGCAGAAGGAATGTGATAAAGCGCCTGTCACACGGGTGATTCTTCGGCCAATTTAAAAGCAAACCGTTAGCGAAAATGTTTAACTTTGAGATAAATTCACTTCTCAAAACATTCAGCTTAAATCATTTGTCAGGAAAATCCCATTTTATCCCAAAGTTTTTTCAAAGTCTAAACATTTGTTCTAGTTTCTTTAGTTTCCCTGCCTAAAACATTCATGGTAATTAACCAAAACACTTTCAGAAAAATAACAAAAACAGTTTGAGGCTTTAGTATTGATTTTTTGTTTATAAAAAAAAATTATTCAAATTTTTAATATTCTTATTCACAAACTGTATGTTTTTATTTATCAAAATTAAATATTAATATAACCATCACTCTCAAATTTCAGAGACACAAACTTATGTTAGACAGTTGAACAGACAACAGACTAAAATATTATCCAAGAATGTATACGGAAATCCACCCTATTTTTTATAACTGTCTATCCCTGATCCACTTACATGCAAAAAAAATTCAACATTGTAATTTAGATTATAAATCGGGTAAGCCAAATATTACATTACGAATGAGATGAATGATGAGTATCGAAATGAGTACTACCGAATGTATATCGCAATGTACAACATACCCCACAACAATTATTATCGTATAACTTTGTTTCTTAAGTATACTATAGCAAATCGAGTAGCAAATGGTCTACAAACATTTCACATAAATAAACTAAATTTAAACTTTAAGAAGATTTCAACTCTAGTTTGGAATGATTATTGATTTTTGCACTGCTTGTGTTAATTTTTGTAGAGAACCATCTCGTTTACCACAATACTTTAGAGCGAATCAATCAATGTTTCATTCTCGGAAAGACAACACAAAAAAATTAAGTTAAAGTTCAAATTTTACATGTAGAAGCATACGTTATACGATAATTGTTGTGAGATGCATATTTTATGTCATTCTGTTTCAAAAAAAAATTCCAAAAAATTGATTTTACATTTCATTGCAAAAATCACAATCCGACAAGTGTATAGTTGCAGAATTAAAATTTTGGCAGTTTTGTCATTTTCATAATGTAAACTCTAAAACAACCTTTACATTAATAACCCCATTTTTTACTCTTGTCATGTTTATGTCATTTTGACTAAAGGTAGTTGACAGTGAAATTTTTAAAGTGACAGAAAAATACTGCCCGAAATTTTAATTCCGCAACTGTACTCACCGGCTCTGATACAGTAAATACTCACTTCCCGGACTCAAAATGGTGTAGGGCAGCTTAATTTAACGCACAGTATAAATAAATAAAAAATACAACTTTATTTTAATTCATATAACAAAAAAAAACAAAGATTCGAGAAAATGCATTCATAGGAAACATTTATTTATTACAAAAAAAAAAACAAACCTACAAAGTGATTCAGAAAAGCTGTGTCTGTTGGTAAAAGATTTGAAAGTATTTTTGTTAATAATTTAAACCACTGCAAGCTGATATGATTTTGCTTGACAAATACTTGTACAACCCCTCAAGATTGTTGAATTGTTGTTAATCAAAAGCGTACTCGCGTACTCCAATGGTAACCCTTAAAAATTAGCGTCAGGACTGCCAACAGATTCATTCATTGTGGATTACTTTGTAGATTTGAAACTAGACAAGTTCTTTTGAAGTACTAATTAGTTTCACTTAATAAATATTTGCATTTTCTTCTTGCGGGTAGTTTTGAGGTTTATAACAAAAGCTAACTTAGGTTTTGAATCTTGATGTTAAGTACAAATTATTAGAAATGCATTACAACATCTAGAAATACAATACAACTTTGCCAGAAGTTCAGAAAATTTATATTTTCATATTTCAAATATAATACGATTCCTGGGACACAATATACGAGTATGAGAAGATTTAACTTCACGTATACCAAAAGATAAAATAATATAGCAAAATAAAATAAAACAAAAATTTTAAATAAGAAGTTTCTGATACAAAAAATATAATATATGCAAACATCAAAAATCTTCTTTTAAAAATGCGTAAAATTAAACAAAGTCTAAGGATAAAATAAACATTTTTGAAGTTTTATTCGTATCTAAACTTACTACACAAAACAATAACGTCAAGTGTGATTTATTTGCTGAGATTTTGTCGTGTTCGGTTTATCCACCCGAGATTTCCAAGTTCGATTTATTCGGTTTAGATACATGTTATCTACAGAAACTTAATGATATTTTAATTTTTCTCTGCAGCCATTACCAACTATCTAAAAACGAGAACTTTCTTTGATATTATCACAATAATTAAATGATGTCTACTAAGTAAACTTAAACAATGAACAATGTTCCATTATGTAGTGCTTGATAAATGAAGATATTGAATTGAGATTGCTTATTTTGCTTTAGAGGACGTTAATTGCTACAACAATATCAACATAATTGGTTTGGTCTATCACTAGTAGAAACTGTTAGTTTGACGAGCATCAGATTGAATTCAGAAACGGGTAAAAAGTTTCTCATATCTACGCGTATTTAATGTAATTTTCTAATGTTAATGCTTGTGATAGAATAACGTAATAATTAAAAAAAAAAGCAAAAAAGTAAAATTTGTATACTTGGTGAAAAAATGGCGAGATGGCGAATAGGGTGAATTCACTTCAGCAATGAAACTGTTATAAAGCTATAACGTCTTCAACCACTCCGTATAACAATTTAAATCCATCAATCATTTTAATTTGTTTGTTGGTGTGTTATTGAGTGCTGACGTCGAAAAACCTCGTCATAAATCTTAAATGAGCGTCAACATAAATTCGAAAAGTTTTAATTGGCCCACCTATAATGAATTATGAAGGTTTTTTTCGTTTGATAAAACAAGACAATGTTAGTCTTATTGGAAATTCCGGCCCCCACTTCGTGTTAAAATTTTATCCAGCCCTCAGGTTTCAATCTATCTTTCTAGAAAAGTAATGGCACACGATGTATTTGTCTAGCCTTCCGGGCAAGTCAGTAAAACACAAGTTTAATCTTGATCTTGGCCTTATAAATCATGAAATAATTTTCTTATTTAATCATTCCTCCACAGCCCAACAATTTAAAATCGCATACTGATGGATGGGACCGATCCATCACAACAAATTTAATAATTCCGTATCATCGAAACAAAGCGGCCCTGTAAAAGTGTTGTTTTATCGGCGTTCGGCCGGTTTTAAATGGGACTTTTGTGAATTTGAGCAGCATTTAAAGTTTAAGCTCATGCATGAGACATTCATTGCTAATATAACATACGGACCTGTTTTAACAATAGATCTTCAATTTGGAAACGCCGCAAACTTTAGGTAATTAGCAGAACTAAAATCAAACTTTGCATTTTGATAAATCTGGCCCTTTCTGCAGCAGGAGCAAATCAACGCCCCGACCAAGAGCCACGCATTTACCACTCTCGCAGATTTATTGCAGGAATAAACTACGTGACCCTACTTAAAATAGCTTATATCCAATTTATATAATGTGCCAACACTTGTATAGAGATTAAAAGACCTTGAAGGATAAATAATCCTTTTAACTTTAATAATAACGAAATGTAACTATTACCTTATTGTTAACATCGCTCCCCATCATGCCACTTGAAACAATCCGCGCTAAAACGAGCTTTTTGCAAAAAATATCAAACTCGCTGGCATTCAATTTCTGATTGTTGGACGACCAGCTTTGTTGCAGCTCAGTCAAAAGACGGAGAGATTTATTGACGTAATTATACCGCAACGAAAATGAAAGATTCAACTTTCAAATAAAACTAGATAAAAGTTGTAATTGGAAATAGATCCAAAACTCATTTAGACCAGGATTAATTATTCTTTGAACGGTATTCGAATCAAATATTTCATTACCTGTCTGGACTTTATAATGGTTTGTGCAAATTTTATTCAAACGTCACTTCACAATTATTTTCTAATCCGTTATTCAACGAGAGAAGATATTAATACTGTTTTCGCAGGTGCAGCTGCCGTTTTTTCAATACATGTTAATCAGAGTGTGAAGCTGAAAAATTATTCAAACTTATATATCACAAAAACACAGCACTTTATTACATGATCGGCAGTTTACATAGCTAGCAGATTAATTTACACCTCTGTATAAAGACTTGAAATGATACAAGTTTAATATTTGAAACTTAGATATTGATGTAAAATACACGTGTTATTAGTGTAACATCTTACTCATTATGGGAAAAGATTTAAGGTGCGTGTATTAGAAGTCAATCTTTACAAAAATAATTGAAATACAAAGTAAGGTTTCAGTTAGTACATTTTAAAATTTTTCTCTACAAACGCCTTTAAACAAAAGATATTTTCCAGACTCAAGTCTGTGTATATAAAATCAACAAAAGTTATGTAGAATTTAAATATCAGTTCAACATATTTTATTACTTCATTTTTATAAATACCTAAAAAATAAAGCTTCAAAAATAAAAGAGTAATTACTGACATTTTCAAATAATAGTTATTTATTCGACGAGTTTGAGTGTAAATCAGACGCTTTATTTCACGAGTGGATTTTTAAACCACGACTGTCAACGAGTGGTTTATTATCTACGAGGTGGAATAAATGAACCGATTTACTCGAAGACGAGTTGAATACAACATTTTATTCTTCGAATTAGACTCAATAAGACTCAAAACAATCTGATGTTTCGTAATGAGAAATGCCAAACAGTTGTCAAAAGTTCGTTACACAGGAGAAAAACCGTAAATTTTGACAGTGTCGAAGAATAAAATTATTTCTTGTGGTCTTGTGGTCTCAAACAGATTACCTCTTTGGGGATAGTTGTGGCGAAAATACATCTTCCCCCCTGTGGTTCAAGGGATTAAAATTTTGACCAGTGGCGAAATTACATGTGGCCCTTCAATCCCTCCATTAAAAAACATTTTACAAACTTATCTGTCCGATTACTCTTATTTTTGAGTTACATAATAGTATATCAAAAAAACAAGTTTCATAAGACCAGTCTTGAGGCACGAATTCAAGTTTAAATCTTGAGGCAAGAATTCAAGTTTAAAAAACGAGTGGTGCAGCCACGAATTATTTAAAAAAATAAGTGCTTCAAGTCTTATAAAACGAGTTTTTTATATCATTTTTTGTAATTTGCTCTTTAATTTTAAATAATTAATTAGTCGCCAAAATGGGGGCGAATTACAAAAATAAATGATTTTAGAAAAATTTATAGACACAAAAATATATTACGGTGAAATTAAATTATATACAGACGATGCTATTCTTTAAAAAATTAGGTAACTTTCATACTTCCGTCAATTTTTTATTCAATCTTTAGAGCTGACTAAACAGATGTAATACATAAGAAATAATAAACAAAATAAACGTTTTCAAGCATTTTTTAATTGTAAACTGCCCCACCCTCAACTGCCAGTTTTTAAGATCTCACTTTAGTCTTTTTTTTAACCACAAGACATAATATTTTGATAACTACTTTTTAATAATTACAAAATTATAGACACTGTTTAATTATAGAAATAATTTTCTCTTTTAATTATCATATCACTTATAAGTAATTACAAGATTGGTTTTTAACTGTCTTGATTTCCAAAATTTCACAGTGATAACAAAATATTTTTGACTGATATTGAATACTGCATTTGTAAAAATATAAATTTAAAAGTTTTTTTTTAAGTATTGGTACTTACATAAGGTCTTAATAGGTCTTTTATTATTAAAAAAAGTTAAAAAAATTATTTACAACCCTTGTTAAACAACTTGACTTCCAGACTGTTTTGCTTTGTAATTCCATTGTCGTTTATAAGATGTTTAGTCCTTTGACTTCTAGAAAATTTAAAAATATTGACCACTACGAATATGTTATAAAAAATTGATGAACCAAAAATATCTGTTTACACATTTTCAAAAATTTTATCAAAATTATAAATTATTTTTTGGCCTCCTGACATGTAAATGTCAAATTAACGTACAATTGACACCTATTGAAAGACTGTATTTACAGTCGCCTGAGCATTTTACGCACAGACGAGTGTAAAGTGACAGTTTTACCGCACGGCCAAAATTATCTTCATAGACTTTTATAAAAAAAAAACTGTTTGTAAGATGATAACATTTTTAATAAAACGCTCTACACACAACCTTTCAATCTTAGAACTCTTTTTTCTTCACACCACTTTATAAT
>NW_025401006.1:9715040-9893396 GCF_015345945.1 Tribolium madens
GCAGGGGCGGCGTCGCGACGCGCCAAACGCACCACCGGCGCCGCCGCAAACAAGGCAAATAAAACAACGACTTTAAAATGTAATACACATACAACTGTTTATTGAGACATATAAATCATCAGTCCTCTCAGAATTAATTGATAGACGATATACATCATAACAAGTCATCGAGTTCGAAGCTGGCAACTCCCGACCATTAATACAATACAGTAACAGTCATCGACGGCGACGGATTTGGATCACCGTGTGGCGGCTGGACTTGCCTGCGATGGCCGTCGCATAAACGACGACGTATATTCAAAATATACGACGTTTTCTAAACGCCGGCCCATCGCAAGCACCACATACAATCAGCTGGTTGGAGTAGTTGTAGTGAATGGCAATTTGTGTTACTAGTGATAGAATGTATATAATTCTAATACAGTATAATGTCAATTGATTAGCTACATCACACTAAAGATTAAAAGGACAGATCAACTTTGTTACAGTGTACTGAAAGGGACATGCCGGGGAAGCAAAAAGCAAATCATCAATAAAAATAATCGATACAATTATTGTTAAATAAAAAAATCATTAACCATGATATTGAGCCTAACATTGCAATTGAGTGTTTTAGCTGTAATATTTCTGTCTGGAGCTGAACTGTAATTGTTAATCCGGTGCCGGAAACAGAAGTATATGCTTTTAAACTCCTTAAATTACTGCTAAAATACATCACAATGCAAAAATGCATTTGCAGGAATAAAATATATAATTATATTATACATATAATAAAACTCACTCGTTTCATGAGCAACGGTCTTAGTCAGGACACTGCATGAACCGAGTGCAGTCCCTCCATGCCCTGCCCGATCGGTGTAACGGCCACCGATCGCGCTAAACAGTGCCAAACCCATGCTTCCATACAGTCAGTGTTTCAATAAAACAGCCAACAGACGAATTTATTAAATTTACAAAACCACGATTATAACCGAATCTATGCAGTGATGTGACACCTGGGATGTCGGGTTGCAATTAAGTAATAAAAAGTAATAAAAAACACATGAAAAAAATTAGAATAAAGTGCAGACTGTCCGTCCCGACCATCCATGTCGGGACGCCAACCTGCACTGAGACTATAACACGACGGGCGACGTCCCTGCGATGTAACCTCCAGAGCAAGGGGACACATCACCCAAATAACATTAAAACATAATAAAAAAAATAACTTATACAATTTAATTTTCAAAATGAATTTCAAACGATACAGTTAAAAAATTTAGAAAAATCCAACATGGCATACGAAGTAATCAAATCAACAAATTATTATAAAAAAAAAACGAATGCAGATAGATATTATCAATGAATTAATAGTATGGGGACACCATCAGCTGTTGGGTTCCTCTATGTAGGGCGCAGGCGCACACCAGCAGGCACTAAAGGGTGCGCCTACCCTTGCCCAGACGTAGGGCCACTCGCACTCAGTCCCACCGTGGGCTGCACTGTCCTATCACTTAGCTCCAGGATCCGTACGAATCCTGGTACCACGCCTGCTGCTCTCCATTGACATCCGCCCCCAGCGGCTGCTGCGGGAGGGGCTGGCTACCCCAGTTGCTCTGGTATCTGCGCTTTGTCTCCCCTTGGTTCTGGTGACCCCCGTCAAATTTCCGTTTACCTGCTAAAAACACATTTTCAGGTACTGTTTTATGTATCAAAATATCCAAATACATAATTTCAAAGAAAGAGAATACTTATTATTCTGGCTTAACGTACACAACACAATATAGGATTCTATTTCAAGGTGGAAGAAGAAACTGCTCTAACTCCATTCGCTGCATCACACAAAAACTAAGCACAACTTAACAAAACTGAAACTGAAAGGAATCGGTAAGGATGGGTGAGGTAAAATTTTTGCACCTAGTGCTGACAACACTTTTGAAGAATAATTTACCTGGTAAACTTCCCTTGGCGCGGCCCACTCCCCCACGAGCGGTTTGGCGTGCTGCCCCACGGCCCCCTGCTACTCCTCCCCGGCCCGCTCTGTTGGCCGCCGCCCCACGGGCTGGGGGCCCACCGGCCCGGCCACGTGCCACCACCCCACGCCCACGGCCAGCCTGTCAACACACATCATCAATGCGAAATTTAAATAAAAATTCAATGTGTTTATGTGTGTATGTGCTCGTCGCATCAACCGTCGGAAACGGTGACATCCCGACGTTTAAAATAAAATCAAAATAAAACCAACAACAAAATACAACCGACGAAAACGAATCGATCTAGGTTGGATCCTTTCTACCACTTTTAAAAATGGATGATGAGTGCTGGTCTACGCAGTTTCGATCGCATTTAATTTCCCAAACTTTTTACGAAATTAATCAGACCAGGGTTGAATTCTGGCTTTTATCACCTTCCGCCAGCACTTCAAGCCGCTCTGATTATTCCAGAATATGGAAATTATCACAACAAAGTTAGAAGAGCCGCTTGAAACTAATCGATTTTTTATATTACATAAATAAAACGATTTTTAGAAAATTTAAAGTACGACTTTTAACATGACGCACACTAACAGCACTCAACAAGGAATGTGTCAAATGCATAAATACAGTAGAACGGATGAGGTCTTCAAACATCACAAACGGTTTTACTAGCACGTAAGGGATTCGAAACATTCGGGATAAAAATAAATAATAAAGGATTGTGATTATTTCATTCACTTGTTGTAACTCATCGACGAGGAAGCAACAATTAAATTGAATAAACTTCAGTAGTCACAATTCCAAATTATATTACTTGAAATAAGAAAAATAGAAATGTATAAATCAAGCAAATGTCTATTTTATTAATCTTTTTTCTAAATACTTCACGTGAATCTGTAATAACTTCCAAAAAAAAAATAATTTACAAGTTTTAAATATCATTTTTTACCTGTATTTGATGGTTATCAATTATCATCCGCTGCACTGACATTCATGCAAAATACACAAAAGGTAGGTTTAATGGGAGAAAGGTAAATTGTTAGTGCGTATACACATTTAACTGTACGAATGAAAATTGGGTATGAATTGTTATGTGACTTGAAGTATAACACCAAAAAAGTACGCCCAGATTTATCTGTTATCCTTACTGATAAAACTGGTTGAACCAAAACCTACGCCTACATCCCGTAAAAATACTGAATGAATTCTAAAATGATCGATGTTTTTTCCAATGATTAAGCAAATTCATAGTACCTTACTTTGTTAAAATGGTATTAACACGTTTCAGTGAAAAAAAAATATGATATAAGGTACTATAAACCTGGGCCACATGAAAAGGATGGAATTCTGGGAAATGAAACATTTATTGGTAGAAAGGATTACAACAAACCTGATTCCCACTGCTAACTTCGTAGTACACGCTGGTCGAACTCAACGTGCCTCCTTCATCCAGTTCCTAAGTGTCAACATAAAAGTCAGTACCATTCTATGGCAACACTTAGCACTGGTTGCCTTACTCTTTGACAATATATGAATTGAAACGAATTGCACTAAAATTCAAATAAATGACACTACCAAGTGGCGATCAGTGCAGTTCGTTTCGCTCCTTCTTTAAACCTATCAATATGCGGAAGCTCTAGAAAGGGTTATCCAAAAATAATCAAAGAATGGTTTAAGATGGAAGCTCTGCTACAGAGCATGGGACCGCCTACAACGGTCAAGCCAAGCAAAGCAAATTAACAATATATATAAAAAATGATAAACAAAAAAGCAAAAGCTTCTAATAAGCACTATAAGCGTAAAGCAAAGACAAAAGGCAGATGCAATATTTCAACGACATTGCTGTGACACGAAACATGGACAGAGACACAAGCTGCGTTCTTCTAGACACTTGCGTAAAGCTCAAATTAAAAAAAATATATGTTTATAATAATATGACAAAAATAATAGTGTAAAAGGTTAGTGTCGGCGTGGCGGCGTCTCGTCCCTCGCCCCACTTTTGGATAACCCTGCAACTAAGAGCAGCGCATCATATCTGAGCCAGCCTACGCGCGGGCTGGCCTTAATTCATCATTTTTCCATTATTGTCATCATGATCGATCATCATTGTCATCGTCATCACGACTCGTTTGTTCTCTCTCTGTTCATGTGTGTATATCTCCGTCACTTTTCCCGGCGGCGCTGAATTTTGAAGTTGGCTCAGATATGATGGTGATTTGAATGTGGCAAGTGTACAGATTTTATTAGTCGACCATGCAAGCGGGCCGGGCAGTTAGGGGTGTTAGGTGTGCGGCTCGTTAGTGGCATTTGCCGACACTGTGCCACAATCAAACTACCGCATTAATATTATAAAAGAAAAAATTAATTAAAAAAAAATAAAAAACAACAACGGTAAACAATTTCAATAGGCCACCCACCGGTTGTGGTTGCCGGCCTCTCCCTCGGGATTGCGTCGGCGCCGTCGGATAATCATAATAGTAATCTTCATACCGGTAATAGTCATCATAATATGGGTCACTGTAGCCGCCTCGATAATCCCCGTACCCGTAATAGTCGTAATCATAATCTATAAAAGACAATACAGTCCCAATTTAGCCAACTAGATCCAATCGAGATATTGCATGGAGGTTGTACTACTAGAGCATGCCGGGAAAAGAGTCAAGTAACGATTCTCGCCAATAATAATAATAATTTGCTTTTAATCACAATTACACAACACTACGCTAAAAATTTCATTTTTTATCATCATCGTCATCATGTTCAATGACTGTTATCAACAGAACGTGGCGCGCCGCTGGTGCGCCATCTCTACTTGTTCATTGTCAACTACCAGGCGTTTGGAGAGAAATCTCACAAAAAACAAGAGAATAAAGGTCAGACCCTACACCACAGCATTTACTTACCCGCTTTCCTGGCTGTAAGCGCAACATTAAACAACAACAACAACAACACAAATGAAAGGCAAATAGAAAGAGAAAGACAAGAAAATATAAGACAACACATGCATGTTAGAGTCGGAGCCGCGTGCAATGCTGTACGATGCCCTTGCCTTGCGGTGCCCCCGGCTGCCTCATGCGCACTTTCTATCACTCCTACACTACTAAAAAACACGCTCACGCAATACCATACACACCAACCCCTTTTACAACTAGCACAAATTTTCAGCTACGACAAATACGTTAATAAATATTACAATCACTACATAAACTTTCAGACCTGGAATAAACAATGTTTTAATCGAACAATAATATTATTATTTAGCATTATTATTTATTAATAAACATCAATAGGTATTCCTCGTCAACTTGCAGTCAGTCTGAACAAAATCACATAAAGACACTTTACAAAACAAAAAATTCGTGTTAGTGGATTGCTGGAAATTTTAATGCTTGTTAAACAGTACGGTGGTAAGGGTGGTTAAAATTTAGCTAGTTACTGGTTAATTATGGACAGCTGTAGTGCAGAACATTAACCATTACAGTTATTTTTTAAATGTTAACAAATAGGATGTGCCTCATTGAATCATCATTTGTTAATTTATTTTTTTTTCAACAATACAATTACTACACAATAAATAACACTAGTTATGTTATACCATTATCAAAAAACAGCACTACTAAGTACAAACTTTGTTAATACAAATACAAGTCCTAAAAGCTAAACCGTTTTTGTTTAAATCAAGTATGGCATTCACTTTTTAATCACTCCTTAAAGAAAAAAAATCTTACGTTTTCGCTGCGTCAGTGAATAATGAAAAATTAAGTAATGACTTCTTTTGTTAGTGTGAAAATAATTAAAATTGAGTCACATTCCATTATTTATTAACACCGTAAAAAGAATGAATGTAAAACAATGTTGTCTTATTAAGAAAATTTCATACAAGAATTAGCATACTTTCAAGTGTGGAATAGTTACTTGACTAACAAGCAGACTAAGGACCTCGTCTTATTAATAAAAATGGAAAAGTAATCTGCTTTCAGTTTAGAGTACTTTCCGAACTTACCGTAATCCCCACGGCCCATCGGTCCTCTCATACCGGCACCGCTCCTCGCTCCCTGTCCAGGTGGTCCCCTCAAAGGCATAGCACCTGGCATCATTCTGTCGACAAAAAAAAAACATTTTAAATTTATAATTCGCTTCCTGGCTTTCACCCAGACACTCACCCTCCACGCACTTGCATCATTTGCATCATACGTCTTTCACGCGCTCTTAAAATTTCTTCCTTTTTCTTTTTATCGGACGGAGGTTTTGCTAACGATACTTCTATATTGGAGCCGCCCATCTCTTTCCCGTCTAATTCTTCCATAGCCTGTTGACAAAAAAATCAATTTCGTCAAAAAAACTACAGTCGTCGTCGACATTACTTTGACGGCATTTTCCCGATCCTCAAAATGTATAAAGGCATAATCTTTAATTTTTTTAACGCGTTCTACTTTTCCGTAGGCCTCGAACGCTTCTTTGAGTTTTTCTTCGCTGATTTCTTGCGTTAAATTTCGTACGTATAAAACTTTGACCTTAGACATGGTCTGTTCGTCCGGCTCCTCTTGTGGATCGGCCCAATCGACGATGATGTCACAGCCCCAGACTTTGATTCGTCCAGTTCCCAATCGACGTTTAGCCAACGATGCGGCTTTATGAGATTCATACTCTAGGAAGCAGAAGCCGCGATTCTTCTTCTTGTCATCTGGCGAGCTGTAGATGATGACTTCCACGAGGCCGGCTGTACAGAACGCGTGTCGATTAAGAATGGAAGATCGTGCGTGGAGAGGCGCATTGTCAGGACGAGCACCAAAGTCCACTGCACCACCGCGATAATACCAAAAAATACAGAAGAGCAAGAAGCTTGGGCTACTCGCACTGGACCTTGCCACCCTTCCGTGCTTGTAGCGGCCCTGCCCTACCCATTGCTCAGGCGCAGACTAACGCATTCCAGGGTTTAAGGGTATCTCAACTTACGTGCATGTTTGGAAAACTCTTCCAAGAGATCGTCTCGATCCCGGTTCTTTGGAATATAGCCCACAAATAACCGGTGATTGTTATAAGATATGGTTACGCCAATCTTTTTGCCTTTCCGTATCTCATAATCATTCAGCTGCAAGAACAGTGGAAGGGTAGCCAATTATGCCATGGGCAAAAGGGTGGGACGGGGCAGGAAAGGACTGAGCCCGGCAGCCGGCCGCCACTAGCTACTGATGCACTTTACCTGTTAATTTACCAAACTCTTCCAGAATCTCCTCTTTGCCTTTAGACTTTGGTATGTTGCCCACGAAAAGTCGAAGGTTCGGAACACTAATGTTAATTTTCAGGGTCTTGCCGGGTTTGATTTCGTGATTATCGAGCTGTGGGTCAAGAAATAAATATGCCAGAAATCGATTTAGACACATCAAATCTTAAATTTAGCACGTAGTGCAGTCGGGCTGCTATATGCCAAATAGCAAATTCAAACAAAAAATATCAGAAAAACGAACAAAGTATACACGACATGCCAAAAAAACGCTTCCACGTCACGTCCTCCTCGGCCAATCTTCCCAACGCTTGACTTTGATCCTTCTAACGAAGTTTGAAGAAAACTTTTGGTTAGCCGCCCGACAACTTGATACTAAACAAATCAATTTAGTTACCAAAATAGACAATTTTGCACAGGGACCTTCAACATTATCAATCAATCAATACAATGCATGTCTACTGAACAGGCATGCATGCAGAGGTTTTTATTTTTATTTTCAATTTTTACATTATCTTTTTAAAGAAACCAGCATTGCTGCCCGGAACCTGGAATGCTGAACTGTGCTCGAACACCACCGCTACACCCAAACCAAAATTATACACTACACCTGTGACTACCACTGACGTAACTAGGCATCAACAATAGTTTTGCTTTAACAATCGACACATTTTACCCACATTTGTTTTCTTTCCCTCCCCCCATTTTTTAAGTGTACCAATACAAACTCTATTTACCCACAATTTTAATAAAAACTACATTTACTCTACAACTACGTAAATTTCATGTTACTAAATTCCACCTAGTTACGACAGTGGTGACTACTATTTGAATAAAATTTAGTACGATCCGGTCTCAATTTTGCCCCTTTTTGCAAAGAGGAGACCTGTAAAGGAAAAGATTTTAAATCCAGCCAAACACACCAGTACTTCTCTAGAGCCAATCGCGACACTAGCACAGTGGCGTAGTGTCTGTGATCTCAATTTGGTCGCGTCAAGGGCTCTGATGGAGGAGAAAGCTACAGAGGGAGAGAAGTATGCTCCGTAGTCAGAGCCGCTGCAACAAAAGTGAGCACTAAATTGCCGGCTGTGACAACAGTTGGCACACATCACTATAAGAATTGCCAATTAAAAAAAAATTAAATCATTCGGCTCCAAGACCACCCGGATACCATCCCGATGCTCTCTTCGCCTGGACTCCAAAGGACAACGGTCCTCTGAAATCCGCCAATTTTAAGGTCGCAAGGTTGAAAAGGGTGCAATTTCAAAAACTGTTCCTGTTTGGTCAGTTTTCAAAAAATTATTACTTTCCAAAACGCTGTTAGGGCCTTCAAGACAAACTAACCAATCACCGATTTCAAACTGACTGGATACTATATTTCTTTACATGGAAATAATAAAGTGTACTACTCTTACTACTTGAACGCCCCTCTCCATCACCTCAATCATGATATGTCGCTTCCGAACAGTGATTTCTACTCCACAATCCAAACATCACTCCCACTTACCTTTTGGACGGCTTGCTGGGCAGCATCACGTGTCGTAAACGTCACGAATGCATACCCTCTGTTGGTGCCGGTCATAGGGTCCATCATCAATCTCAAATCCCAAATCGTGCCGCAACCCTCAAACAATGGAATCAATTCATCTTCGTACATGTCCTTCGGGATCTTCCCGCAAAAGACCTCACAGCCGGCACCTGGAGGCGATCCGTCCCATCCAGGCGGAGGTCCTCCATACTTGCGTTGACCTACCAACACCAACAAATATGAAAAAATCAAAGTTTTATTTGACAATTACCAGTGGTGACATCCAACGTATATCCCGTCCTGTCTAAAATCTGCTTGATCTTCTCTTCATCGGGTCCTTTCACAGGGGCGGGTGCAGGAGTCGTCGTTCCTTGACTCGAACCGGCGCGACTCTTCTGACGATAGGTCTTCATAACGCCGCAGAGATAAGCCGATTTATTCGAAACATGTTCCAAATTTGAATCGAGGAACTGGCCCAGGACGTTGAGGGCCCCGTCCACAGGAAACTCCTTGAGAGCATCGAGAGCTCTCTCGTCGAGGTCGACATGTGCTAGTTTTCCAGTCTTATAAATCTCGTCTAACTTAGCAGCCACCTTCTCATCGAGGCCATATTCTATTAATTTTTGATAGTCTTCGGTTCTCTCGGGTTCCCCTTCAATTTTCATTGGCTCTTCTGATAATTCACCATTTCCTTCGGCCATAGCTGCAATTTTAACCAAGTGTAGGTGAGAGGAAATTTCGGGCCAAAAACAACGATAAACAATACAACGTCTGGTCCTTGAATCAGTAAAGCGATTTATATTTAGAAAGATCCGTAAGTACGGTGTGCTATTTGCATATTATTTGAATAGTTTTGATTTTATCGACGCAAGGAAAGATCTTAAATCAACTTCTAGACCAATCACGAAGCTATGTAATGTCCACCTAAACGTTCATGTGGTTACTGCATCCTGGTAACCAATTACGTAATTCTTTTTTAATTTTGATTGACATCCCTTCGCGAAATTCCAAGGTTAAAAAAATTAGACCAAGTACACAATTAACGTAAAGCTAAAAATACTTAAAACGTAAAATAACCGCATCATTTAATTTATTATTTTAATCTTTATTCTTTGTTGACAATTGATGATTCACAGACAACTGTTACCATGGATATTATCATCTTGAATGAGTTAAGTTTTAATTACGCAAAACAAAAAAAGTATAAACAAAATATTGTACTCCAAATTTAAAACATGTAAATATAAACAACATCAATTACATCGCCGCCTCTTTGTCTACCGAATTTCCTCGAATCAAAACAGACTTTCAATAAGGAAAACTCATTGAAAATTACAACTGATTAAAAACCGGTTGAACACACATTAGAGTCAATTAAAGAAAGATCCACAGACGAATGCAAACTGTTGTTTAAACATACAATTACAGGTTGATATCGGTATTGCGTAATTAAAAAAGAATTGAGGCTTCTGTAAGAAAATAAGTCGAACTTACCGTTTTTTTGTTTTTTTACTAAAACGTCAAATGTGAAATGTTGGAGTTATTCTTATAACATTGGATTTCAGCCTAAATATTTTCGTTTGTATTTATACAAAAATAAAACGTAAACATAACTGAGGTGAAATTTTTAAAAGTAAATAAGATTTGTGAAAATCTGTTAATTTAAGAATTAAACTAATTAAACGAAAAATATTTTCAAACCAAATTTTTCCCACTACACCATTAAATCTATTTACAAGTGTGTAAAATAATAAAAAGATGAGTAACGAATTTTAAATTAGGAATTGAAAAGTAAGTTTATTTGTTTAATAGAAATATTTAATAGAAATATTTTCAAAACAATACAATTTCACATCAGTTCACTCTCGGCAATACGCCAGATCATGAATCATGTATGTGCTTCATGTTCTTTCTGGAATTCCCCGTTAAAATTTCTTTCATTAACCAACATTTACGAACAAGGCAAATAATTTAAATATAAATTAGGAAATGTAACGTAATGCTAAAACAATGATCTCAAAAATTGTACCGTTAATAGAGCAAATGAAGATGTGTTTAAATGATTCTTAGTTACGTCTATAAAAGGAACAATTTACAATTTTTCTAACCCAAACTTGATTTTAAAAATCCACGTGCAAGAATCTCACAGATACAACAATATATTTTCCTGAAACTTTGATGTTTGTAATACACCACTTATTGATATTTTAAAAGGAGGATCATTTCTCACCCTCCAAGTTACGACTAGAAAATAGAATCTTTTGGGGGTTTAATTGTTATTATAGCAGAAATATGAAATTGAAAAGAACTTACAGTTTTTCTTGAATTATCACAATCGTCAAATTGTCTAATTTGACAAGAGGCGTAACTGGTGTCTACGACAAAAAATTGCTGCTGAAATTATACATTTGCAAAAATAAACCTAAAAAGTCGACGCACAAGACTTTTAAGTCAAAGTACTTTGTAAATTTTATAATTTTTGTATTCTTGCGCCCGTCAAAAAAATTGTGAATTTCCGGTTTGCCCAGTATTTCGATTTTCCCGCGCAAAAACGGTCGAGTTGCGCACATACCGCCTACCGACCGGCTTTTTGTTAACGGCGAATAAACAACGCTTCCCAATGCGAGAAAAGAGAAAAACGAAGCCGTTATTGAAGCTTTACAACTTAGAAAACATCAGCAAAAGCAATCTACACACTACCGGCATCTACAATAAAATCACAACTACTCAACCATTGTCGTACGACAACAAAACAACTGATTAATGCACCGATCAAACCCAACCAGCAAGTCCAGACATTGGCCGGTCAAAAGGGTAGCAAATAAGACCGGTGGAACCTTACCCGTTCAAACGCAATTTTAAAACGCACACAAAATTTACACAAAAAACCCTAAAAATAACATAAACTTTATATAATTTAAAATGGCGGCCGAGACTGCAATGGCTACGTCAACGTGACCCGGGTTTACACGGCGACGCGCAACTGTTCGGCCTCGAACCAATGCGCGTTCCGCGATATAAAGCCCGTATCACACTTGCACTCACAACCGAAATAATTATCGGGCGATTTATTTTTTCTTATTTTTGCAATTATCGATGCGACGTCGTTCGCCTGTTGCTAACAAAGACGCAATATCGGCGATTTTCCGCGAGCCACCGCCCCCTTTTCGCATTTTCCGCCAATGCTAAAGGCCGCGTCACACCAGCGACGGGTTTGAAATTTGACGGGAAATGCGAGAAATGGGACGCCGGGTGGACGCGCTTCCGTTGCTATGCCGGCATGTGAGCGACGCTTTGCACGCAAGAAAAAAAATCAAAGCTGAAATCCGTTGCCATTTCACGATCCACAAATCCATGGCAAGCTTAAAATAGGTACCTACCACTCACTTCGAACTTATGCAAATCACTTCACACTTTAACAAACACAACAAACATCGTTTAAAAATAAAAGAAACACTCTTAGGTTTAACAAAACTAACTAGATTGCTCGTTAAAATTAACAATAAATAAATACGAAAACTTAAAACACAAACTTAATTTGGTCCTAGTTTTTGCGAAAAAAAATTAATAACGAATTTCGGCTTTTGATGTAGTACCGACTCCCGCGGTGTAATGCAATGTGCACTCTGCAGATTCCGTTGTTTTGCAAGCCGTCTAGTCGGCGCGTACTTGCTGCATTCAGGTTGCTCGCTAGCCAACGGACATGCGCCTTTCGCGCTCAAATTGCAAACCAGTCTGGCATTTCATACATTCTTTAAATTGCCTCCTATTCACAGCCGTATTTAACGACCACGACGTGCCTTTCGATCGTCAAAATTCGATCAAAAAATCGACGAATGTCAATTGCCAATACTGTCAATTAGCCGCCGCCCGCTGCGACCAGTCCGACGAAATAACAGTACTCTTCCAAGGACTTGCTAAACGATCCGGCAATTTAACTCGAAACACACGTTACGTGGTTTTATTTATCGATATTTTCGAGAAAGTAATGAAATGATCAGTCTCCCACGGTGATGGGGATTTAAAATTCGCAAAAAGAATCATCTCCAATTGCGATATTGCAAATATTCCGTTCGGATGGTGGCTGAGCGGTTCCCGCCACTATACACGGCGCAAACAGGTTATTCTAGATTTATTCCCCGTATAAAAACTTAATTTCCAAAGGGGCGGAGGCGGTTAAAAATCTTATAAACTGGTTTGTGTGTGCTCAGAATACCAACGGCGGCTCGTCATGGCAAGCAGAAGTTTATTTTCATTCACCTCTCCGAGAAGATGACTATTTTCATATTCAAGGACGAACGACATGCTTCAATTTTTACCAACGTGACATTTAATATTCATAAAACAGTGATTCTAAGAAAAGTACCACGAGTACAAAGTACAAACTTTCAAACTGAAAAAAATTCCATTCTAAGAAAATCCGAAACTGAACAGTTGATATAATAGTCGAAAAAATGTCAAATAGTAAATCGGCTGATATAAGAATATATTAATCTTAATTATTTTGCTAGCAAACAAAAGCAGTTCACCAGCAATTGGTTCAGTTTTAAATTCTATAAAGCAAACAACTTTCAGACGAATAAATTTTCTTTTGCCTTCACCTTGAAAGATCAAAAATTTAATGATTCATTTATATTTACGATTGCATAACAATTAACAGTCGCTTTAATTTATAAGGACAGGTATAACTTGATCTTTAAAGTTTTTAAATGTGGAGACTGACTTAACTTTGAAAATGTTTTCTTGATTCACAAAAATTTGAACCGTAATTTTTTGGTAAACCATACATGATTTTCATATTATGTCAATTAACTATAATTTTGCATTACTTTTTTGGGCATTTTCTCCAATCATTTTAATTCGCTATTAATTTCATTAATGTATCTGACAGCTTACTTAAAATCAAAAATTTTAATTTAACAAATAATTTCTGTTTTTCAAAATCTTCTTGGTGACATATTTATTTGTCTGTAAAATAACTTATGAGTAAAATAATTTCCGAAAATATAAGTCATTATTCATAAAAAATAATAAAAAAGGATACAGTGGTAAACGACATATGTATTTAGTACATACATATCCCTTGTCCCTTGTAGATATAACAAAAAAATATTTGAGTACTCGAAAAATACAAATTGTAAAAGTTTAATTTCTACCTATCAAATGATTAGCACAACTTTTTCTAAAATCTTTGCAAAAACACAAGAAAAATTTTCAATTCAAGTTAAAAATATACTTAGTTCTTTTTCTAACAAGTACCTGAAATACGGTTTTTGCGGACAAAGCGTTGCTGTTTTCGGACGAGGCAAAGCCGAAAAAAACAAATAAGTCCGCAAAAATGTTTTAGGTATGTTACAAACATCAAACAACATTTTTTTTTGTAAAAGCTCCCAAAAACACATTCACAGTGCTTATTATTTATGATTAATGTCAACAGAGCAAAAATTTATCAAAAATAGTGAGCTTAGAATTTTAATCACCATAATAACTATTATATTATTTTTTTCGTCCTTAAAAACTGTATTTTAGGTACTAGTAACCAAAATAACTATTTTTTGTATACGCTCCTAAAAACAGCTCTTTTAGGTACTTACCTAGTACATTTGAGTCCCTAAAATGAGTATTTTCCAGACTCAATAAAATAGTACGGAAAACAATTATTTTAGGTACTCAGTCCCCAAAAACAGTTTTTCCGAACTAAAATTAAAATTGGTTATTATGGTGGCGATTTTTTTTTTAAATTAATAAGAAGTGTGATCTTGTGTTTTGGGAGCTGTAACAAAAAAATGTTGTTTGTAACACGTACCTAAAACTCATCTGCTATTCGTCTGCAAAAACTGTATTTTAGGTACTTGTAACAAAAATAACCATTTGTCTACTATTTTATTGAGTCCCAAAAAGACTCATTTTGAAGACTCCAAAGCTATTTTTGGAAGCGTATAATTTCAATGAAATACTGGTAATAATAAGCTCTAAATCGATGAAAATTCTTCTACAGCTTCAGTTTTAAATTGTCTTTTGTTGATTGCGGTGCAACCAGCAACCTCCTTATTTAATCGCTTTTTTCCTCATGATTCATAATTATTTTATATTCTTGACAATTGCAAGGCTGCATTACAAATTGCGTCCAATTTTTTGTGACTTTCTCGTTTCTCGCTCTCAATTTTTTTAGTCTTTATCTATTTTTTTTTGCTTTGTAACATCTTTCTTCATGCCTAATATTCATGTAAAAGTTTACTTCAAATAGTACCTATTCAAAACATGATAAAAACTGCAAAAAATGTCAACCTAATCAGTCTAGCTTGACATGTAAATTTTGCTTGCAGATGACGCAATAAAATGCTTTTCAGCAAGTCTGTCGTTTTCTCATCTGCATCAGATAATACCGTATTACATACACGAAGTACACCGTTTTGTCAATTATCGAGAATTTCTCCAAAGAATACCCTAAACACCTGCACTTCAAGCCTGATGAAAAGTAGGTGTCCCAACTAACCAACGATTACAATCTTTCCCATCATAAGCCCCTATAATTTTTAATACAAAAACAGAACAGGTTTTGGCGATTATATCAAATAACAAAACACCCTGACGTGCTCCTCCCTCTCGACACATTTAGCCAATTTTTTTTTCGGCATAAAATTCGCACAAATTACGTGTGGGTGTGGTACACATGTTAATTTATTTATCCGATTCGAAATAAGTAATAATAAAATCGAGTGAAAAACGTATCCAGGTGCACCGCCACTGGCCTCTCGCAAAACCATGCTCGTCGGCGTTGCATGTCCGCTAAACCGAAGAAGGACAAGGAGAGTACGACGACGCGCCAGCTGGCTTGCAAAATTCCCCCTTGGTCCCGCTCACACCGAGCACTTGCCAAATGTAATCGCGAGGTGCTGCCAGCCAACAAAAGGGTTAGCTCTACTGGGAAGACCGAGGACTGCATCATCCTGCGTGTGACTGTGCTGATTTTTCATACTATAGGTCTTCGCGTAACGGCCATACGGACGGGGACCACCTTTCTTTGCTTTCGTCCTTCCACGGCCGGAGGTTCCGCGAAAACAGTGGCGCACCCCTCACACAAAAACGCCAATGTTGTTGCTCCACCAAATGGTTCATTATTTAATTGATAGACGCTGATTACTTGAAAATTAGTAATTGTCTAGAAAGTTTACCAATTCACAAACTAGACAAAATTATGCCTTATAACATGCTAAACCTGTGTCATATTCATCGTCAAAAAACGAAAACTGATAACTTTTATACAGGGTGCGTCAGAACTCGCGCACCAGAGAAAAATAAGGTAAGATATTAAGAACATGAAAAAAATGTTAAAAAAATTTTATCTATAAAAATTTATAAGGGTTTAAAGTTTGCAATTTGACTCGATTTATTTCTGTTGGAAAAATAATTTTCCAATTTTTTTTGCTATAGTCTATTAAAAGAGGAAACAAGGAAGCTGTATCCTAAACTGTAACTCTGTTCAATGATATTTGTGGCTTTTATTGGCAAAATTTTTGTCCCTTTACTAAATAATTGTAAAAAAACGTCAAAATTTTTTGACAGATGGAATTTTTTAAACATTTTGTTCATGTTTCTGGAATCTTACCTTACTTGAAAATTTTCTCTGGGGCCCGAGTTCTGGCGCACCCTGTATTTACAAGATTTAGGTACTAGTTTTAAATGCAATAAAGTCAAAAAATAAACAAGAAAGGCTATTGATACCACTTTTACCATACTAATAACTAATAAGTAATAAAATAAATGTCTCAGAGTTGCGTATCAGAAAGTTCTTAGTTTAAAAAATTTACAGTTGAAAGTGTGAGGTGTCAATAGAAAATCCGACATCCACAGCTCTTAACGCTTTTTAGTACTTTTCATTCTAAAATTCAAATATTTATTAAAACTATAATTTTAAAATAAACTTAGATTTTGATTTTCAATTAAGAAAAATATGAAAAATTTTCTATGAGGCTCTGAGGTCAAGAAGAAAATTCTTAGTTAGGAATTTGAAATTTCCAAGTTAACATCAAAGTTGCAAGTTCGAAATTCAAAAATTTCAAACTAAGTTAAAATTCCCATGACAAAAAAATATAGCTCTTCAAAGGCTTCTTAAGTTTTTGGTCTTTCAGATCGTGTATTTTTAAATTTAGAAAACAGATACTTGTTAAAACATTAATAAATTGAAAAATTTAACAATAACCTAAATCCGACAACATCAGAAACAAATGAGCTAAGGCCTACAAGACAATATAAAAATTGACAGTTCTGTTTTTTTAAAGGGTTGAAAAAAAAATTAAACTCATTTTTATGCTTAGCTGAAAGTCTTCAATCACTATTCGAGAGTTAGTCCAACATTTTTTAATCACCGTGTATATTAGGTACTCCTTCCGTTCAGAAATAAGTGTCCGATTTCGATTTTTTTCCTGTCCAGAAATAAGTGTCCGATTCTCTTTAAAAACCATATTTTATTAAAACATAATTACAATACAATAACGATTCTCTAAATTTTTTAAGAGTTATTTGAATTATTTAAACTGAATTGATGATATTTTATACATGTTCATAAAGTCCAAAATTAAACTTTATAGAAATTGGAAGCCTATCAAGTCTTTGTAAATGGTCTTTTTTCATATGACTTACTTTTAATTGTTACCTCCATTTACTCTCATACCGAAGAGTATCTTCTAAAAAAAACTACGACACTTTTTAGTTGCTGTCAAAAACTTCACATATAAAAAGTGTTTTTAAAATGATAGATAGCAAAGCCGCCTTTTCTTAATTTTTGAAAAACAACAAAATCGGACACTTATTTCTGGACAGAGGAAGCAAAAATTAGAAAAAGTCAGAAAAAATAAATACAATTTAATTTATTAACATGTCAAGTCTAAGAGACTTTTGAGTAGGTATAAATATTTCTAGTTGGAAGTAATACGAGTACAAACTTTTATTTAAAAATAAAAAATTGAAAACAAATATGACTAATTTAATTTCAGAATTGCGACCTGTAAATTCAAAATTTTAACTAAAACAGAATTCTGTTTCTAATTTTTCGTGTATTAAGCAATCGTTTTGATTGTTGAATTTTTTTTTTAGGTAGATACTGCTATTTGGTATGATTCAAATTCATAATATTGGAATAAGAAAATTTTCTATAATCTAATTAAATTGTTGTTATAAAACTAGATAAATCCAGTTCATGATTTCTTGTTTTACATTGTTTCTGTCGCCTTCTTTTTTAAAAATCGTTTCAAGTCCGTGGCAAAAACTATATTGTGTTTTTAAAGCAAAATAAGTTGAATTACTGATGTATAACGTATTTAATAAAAATTTCCAATTTATACCAAAATCCCGATTTCAAAATTTGCAATAAAACTCAGCTTAAATTTTGAATCCGAAAACATACTTAAATAAAAATGACAAGATACGATTATGTTTCACAATAACAATTCTCTACACCCAAGTCTGATGGTTTTCGTATTATTTTCATATCCGGCGTTAAATTTCATAATTCTTATATCATTTTTCGCGTGTGATCCGTTGATGCTTAAAACCTGGAACACCACTGACCCAGTGGCACTGACAGCATCTGGCCAAGTTCACGAAATTATAGGATGAATCTGAACGTTGTCAACGACCGGTTGGCAGGACCACTTGTTTCATTTTTCGTTTCGGGGGGCAGAAATGGTATATGGCCTGCGGTTTGTCATCGCGGCTACTTGTCATCGGTTCGCTTTTAGAAAAAAGCTCTTAAAGGAGGATCAAAAATAGAGGAAAAACTTATCTATCATCGCTAAAACAAATAACCTTATCGCGCTACTAACGGATTTTTCAAAGATTGTTACATAAAGATAAAGAATTGTGTGTCAATTTTTTGGTTATTTTTTACGTTTATTATCAAGGATATATGTATTTTTAAAAAAGTGTGAAAACAATGTCTAATCTAATAATGAAAATATAAAGTAGAAAATATTTTTAAGTTTTGTTACTTTTTTATTAAATATTAACTTAATAATTTTCCGCAATCGCAAATTAAAGATAAATCTTTTTTTTTCAGTTAAAATAGCACTCCAACTATTAGTTACCTTTGCTATAATTAGTACAAGACGACAAAATTGCTTTTACCACAAACTGTAATTAAAATAATATGTAGACAAGTTTTATATTTTACTTTCAACTGTTTGAAGTATGTATAAATGGTTTAATTTTTTTTCAATAAAACAGAAGGAAGTGAAACAAACTGATAGAGATAAAACGCCAGCTGACTTTTGAACAAATGGCGAAAATTTAAATAAGTGTATTTTACATTTTCCGCATTTTTATAAATGGTCACACATTCGCAAACACAACTTTTTTTCAATAACTGTCCCCACATTTTTTATTTTTTTTTTCAAAAAAAGAGTTAACAGCAGTTAGCAATTTATAAGTCGTTGAGTTTGAATCTGTATCTAATAAAATTGCCATTCCAATAAGTCATCTAATAGTCTGGCCTCTCAATATAATCTAGTGATGCCGTACACAGTGGGGTTTACCCCACGTAGTGTATCTTAATTCAGTACATTCACCTTTAACGAACTTTCCGCAACTTTTATAGCGACGCAGACGAGACAGTTTATACGCAACTGGACCACGACAGACCGGTCACATCACGTGCGTATTCCTATTCGCAAAAAAGATCACGCATAATCGTGCAAGGATGATACGCAAATTCTGCACATTACCCATTGTTCCCCCTTTGCAGCTCCCATCAGACAGATAGGTGTGGTACAGCTTGGTGCGAAACAACTAGTGGGGAAGTGGAATTTTTTCAAATTTGCACAACCCAACAGATATCCGTTTTGAAATTTAATAGTGGAAAAGGAGACAAGAAGGGAAGGAAGCTACGTACGACAACGCACTTTGAAGATTTCACTACTAGACCCTTGCATTTTGCATATTTTTGTATACATTTGTATTTTAAGGAAAATAACAGCCCAGTTTTGCCAAAGCTTTGTCAAAACATTGTGTTTAATTTTGTTTAAAAACAATTTACAGCCGCATATTTTGGCACGATTTACATTTGAAAAACGGTCTAGTTTCTTGATTTCTAGTGTTTAAATGTCGGTTTAATGAAATGTAACCAGAATTCTGGAATTTGCAATACGAGAGGAAAAGGAATTTAGTTATTCTTGCAGATATTAATTTATGTATAAAGCAATTTACTTAATGGTCCATAAAGTTTAATATGAAATTATTCTATAAAAACAATAAATATTGAAAATATGTGAAGCAATAAGGAAGAATAACTAGAACTCATAAAAAACTAAATAAAGTTAAGTAGTAATAACGGTCGTGTCTGGTTATCAGATTTGTGTTACGTCTTTAGAATTTATAGATACAATTTGTGATTTTTACTTCCTATAAAAAGTTTTTTCTTCGACTATTACCGAATAACAGTCCTCTTGGTTGATTTATACTCATATCTTTTAAAACTTAAAATATTCTTACACTAGTATTATTAGAATTGTTTCAGCTAGCTGGACATTATCTTGACAGTGAAAATTTTTAGATAAATTTGTTCAAATTAGTAAGTAGTCTAGAACTCGTTTAGAATAGCATATTCCGCCCTAAAATTTTCTAATAATCTGTAGCAAAAAAAATTGGAAAATTAACTAACAGAAAACTAACAGAAATAGAGTCAACGTGCGAAATTTAAACTCTCATAACTTCAAAATTTTTATAAATAGAGTTTTTTAGACATGTCTTCCGTTTCTGATAATCCTACCTAACATTAGCATTTTTCTCTGGAGCGCGAGTTCTAGCGCACTCTGTATTGATATTATTTGCAAAATATTGCATTAATGAATAGAAAAACAAACACAGTTTTAAATCTAAGGAAATAGGTACATACAGGTGATTCTCAAATAGACCGACAAAATTTTATCCTTGCTACTAGCAAATGAGTACATGCTAAAAAAAATTGTAAAAAAATAGTAAAAAACAAATATTAAATAATCATTCATCATGATTCATTTATGTGTTCGTAAATAGTATCATCAAAACGTAAAAAAATTATTAATTTAAAAACTTATAAATTCTGAATTGCACATCTGCACGTGCACCCAGTAAAGAAATCAATATCATCATTTTTATTTAAACATTTCTATTGATTCTAACCAATAACAATTTAACGCAACAACAATAATAATTATTGACTATCACCATTACCTATACCGGGTGTCCGATCTCAAACTCGAACATATAAGGAAATAATGTTGAATGAGATTTTTAAGTATTCTGTCAGTTACTTTGATAATAAAATAAGTAAGTAAAATAAGTAAGAAAAATAATAATAAGTATCTAAGTAATCAAGAATTTCATTGGTTTTTATTAAAAATAACAAAAAGTATTAAGTAATAAAGAAAATCAAATAGGTACGTTTTGACCATAGAAGCTCTTTTTGCATTAGAGTAATATTGCATTTTTACTTAACTCCAAATAAATTGTAAATTTTTTTTTACGTTTTTGACATCAACTAGTGCATACCTACTTATTTCACGTATTGATAAATTTGAAAATTGTATTTTAAAGTAAAAATACCATTTTTATACTTATTTTTGGAATCATTTGAAGCTAAATAATTTTATCTTTCGATAGGTAAGTACCATCACCTTACTCATAGGTGGTATTGGCGAGCCTGAATCAGCAAAAATAAACATAAATCTTTATGTTCGCGATTGAAAGTAAACACTCTGTATAAAAACTAATTTTCAAAAAATCCTTTCCTCAAGTGTATATTTGGTTGCCTACGTCAAATCTTAGATTTAAAAACGTGAAACACTTGTTGACTCCTTCATTACCACCAATCGCCCACAACAATAATGGTAAACAACCATTGGTGGGGGTATCCGATGAGTGTACCTGCAACGTTCGGTGGGCAGGGCAGATTCTAACGTAACCTAAGATTCGACACCGTCAAAACAAAGCAAAACCACCCCTAAAATCGCCACCCCCGAACTCTTAAAATGACGTATTAACCAAACAAGTGTGTGTAATCTCACAATAACGCAAAAATGTGGCGTCTTTGTGCTTTGTGTGTGTGTTTATTAGCACTGGGTGTGATCGCCCAATACGAGTGGCAGGCAAGGGATGCCTACGATGAGGTGCGTCGAGCCATGGACAGAGTGAACAAATACAACTGCGAAATTCAACACGTTGGAGACTTGTACTTGCCGGAAACCTCCGTGTCCCACATCCCCGACATCAAAGATGTCAACATCAATCCCGTTTTTCCCAATAGGACTCAACTACTTCACATACACAACATGGCCCTGAGTCGAGCCTTTTTCTGGAGTTATATCCTTCAGAGTCGATTCATTCGTCCGGCCATAAACGACACCTATGACCCCGGGATGATGTACTACTTCCTCTCCACCGTGGCCGATGTCTCCACCAACAATCACGTCAACGCTAGTGCTATTTATTTCGCCCCCAACATGTCATACTCCTCTTCTTACCGCGGCTTCTTCAACAAGACTTTCCCAAGATTCGCCCCTAGGACATTCCGAGCCGACGATTTCAACGACCCCATACATTTAGAACGTATTTCCACCCTGAATACGTTCACAGTGTACGATTTAGGGGCTATCAAACCTAACACTAGCGACGACTACACTTCAGATTTTTACCGAATTAATGAATGGTACAAGAAGTGGCTCCCTGATCGAGTTTTTGATAGGCATGACACGAAGACGACTTATCAGATTTATATCAGATATGCAAACAATACTAATGAAACATTTACGTTTCATGGACCTCCCGGAGCCGATGAAAGTCCGGGGCCTGTCCAATGGACCAGACCCTATTTTGACTGCGGGAGATCGAATAGATGGTTGGTGGCGGCTGTTGTGCCTATTGCTGACATTTATCCAAGACATACGGGGTTTAGGCATATTGAATATCCCACGTAAGTTGCAGGAAATACAGATTAAAAGACTGTCTTTGGTAGCAACAGGAAATGTAATTATTTTGTCATTACGTTTTGTCCCTTTTAAAATCATATTAGGGTCTAATGACTCACAGTATGAAGCAACAATTATTTTCTTAATATTTTGATGAAATGTTTTAGAAATAGTTGAAATAGAGCCCTTTTTTCATTTATGCTGCGATGAAATATATTTAGACCTCTGGTCTACGATCAAAATTATTCTCAAAACAACGTTTTTTTTCATTCTATTTCAAAGAAAAAAAAATGCACAAATTGAAACAAAAAAAAAAGATAATTTTTTTTAAGTTCAAAATATTTTTAAGCAACAGCTCTTTTTTTTTGAAAAAGATATACAGGTGTTCCATTTTTATTCTTACAAATTTAAGCAGGTGATAGAATATTCAATTTTAAGATAAAAGTTTCCTATGAACATGTATCGAAAAATACTATGTAACGGAGGTAAACACCTAGAAAGAGGAGCATGTTTTAAACATTTAATGGAGTTTGTCTAATATTTCAGAAACCATTTTAGATAAAATTATAAGATTTGTAGAGTTGATTACTTTTATACACCTAAACGAATTCAAAGATAAAATGTTGAAACCAGGGGCGTCCTAGGATAAAAAAATATTCTTAACTGTTTTAGCTGAATTTCTTACCCACTTTCAGCAACAAAATTATAAATTCCATAGTTTTTCACAAAAAGAGGTCTCTTGCGTTTTTTTGGTGCAACTTACCTTTTTTGAGTAAAATTGTTTTAAAATTTACGCTACAGACTCTGCACAGCATAATAGTTATTTATTCGACGAGTTTGAGTGTAAATCGGACGCTTTATTTCACGAAAGGATTATTAAACCACGAGTGTTAACCAATAAAAATTTAAAATTAAATCCGTTCATCCTCAACTCCTCCAATTTATGACACCCCTGAATAAAAATTTCGACATTTGATCTCTGAATTCGTTCAGGTGTTTAAAGGTTATCAGCTGTACCAACTTTTGTAATTTTTTCTATTCTGAAATAGTGGGAAAATCTCATTAAAATACGCACCCCGTTCAGAGGGTGTAGCTCCCTTAGATCACATTTTCCGATATGTTCATAGGAAACTTTTGTCATAAAATTGATTATTCTATCACTTGTTCAAATTTGTAACAATAAAAACGAAACACCCTGTATTTTAGTAAAATCTCTTTCATATCGTATAGTATAAAAATAAAATTACCAAAAAAATCATTCAGAATTATTATTATAAACAATGTTATTTAACTCTAAAATGTTGGTATCATACAATAATAAAAACGAAACAGCCTATATTTTAATAAAATCTTTTATATCGTATAGTGTAGAAATTAAATAACCAAAAAATATCTTTCAGAATTGTTATTATAAAGAATTTTATTTAACTCTAAAATGTTGGTATCATACAAGGTTTGAGGGTCACTGGAACTGTTTATTTGTTAAGATAAAATTTCATTTTTGCAACAAAGAAGAAAATCGTATTTACGAAAATGAAACTTTTAACAAAGTCATCATTTGATTTGCTTTTACCTTGGTTTTTATCAAAATTCGAAGATTTTCTGTTTAATCACTTTCAAATAAATGCTTTCCAATAGGTTTGATTTGTTTTTCAAATTTACGGTCACGAATGTCAAATTTTAAAATAATAAATTGGTTGTCGTGATTATGATTTACGGTGAAACATTAGGTAATGATACTAATGGTCATAGTTGCAGCCCAAGTAGCAAATAATATAAAATGAATAATTTTCTTTTATAACGTGAATTTTTATTTTAATTATTTAGCGTATTAGTTTTCTTCTACTGTGCATATCATCTTTAAATTTCAATCTAAAGACCGTAAACACCCTGCATTGCATTAAAAATGATATTTTAACATTTAATTGTTGGAGAAACTGAATCGAATATTTTTAAATTAGTTACACCGCTGTTTCTGTGGTTGAAATGGACTACGAACGTATCGACATCAACCAATGTCCTCCCGGGTTGGGCAACAAAGAAGGCCTCAACATGTTCGCAGACACAGCCCGGTGTAAAAAAGAAACAACCGAGGTAAATTATTCAGTTTTACCAACCATTTCTAAACAGTTTTCTTAGTGCGAACCTATCCACGGATGGGGCTTCCGAAGAGGCGGCTACCAGTGTCGGTGCAAACCCGGTTACCGTCTCCCCATGCAAGTCCGACGTCCCTTTTTGGGAGAAATAGTAGAACGTGCAACGGCAGAACAATATTACAACGGTTTTGATTGTCTTAAAATCGGATGTATGTAATTGATTTTACATCAAGTACATTAAAAAAATCATAATGTTTTGCAGGGGTACAGAAATTACCGGTTCAGTGGGAAAAAGCAAGTTCATCGGTCCGAAACCACTATCTTGATAAATACAGGGAGTATCGTTATCCTGTCTCAGGACCCGAGGCTTTACACCAACCAAAAATCAATATTCACAAATCTCTTGATTTTATTTTGGGCATGAATAAGGACAATTGTAAGAATTACAACAAGGACGAATTAATTTTGTACGGTGGTGTCGAATATGGCGCTTATGAATTTTTCCAAAATGAAGCCAAAATGGCCTTACGACTCGCGAATTTCATTAGTGCCTTTTTACAAGTCAATGACCCCCATGAGGTGTATTCAGGGAAACGAGTTCCTGACAGACCTCTAACAGAAGACGAAATGATCGGCGAAACTTTAGCCCTTGTTATGGGTAATAACCGAATTTGGTCGGCGGGGACTTACTGGGAACGAAATAAATTCACAAATCGCACACTTTTCGCCCCCTACGCCTACAAAACGCAACTCAACACACGAAAATTCGCAGTTGAAGATTTGGCCCGACTTAACAAATCTGGTAGTCACTCTAGTTAAAAATCTAACACAAAAATTTTAATCTAATGGGTTTTTAGATGAAGTCTATTTGAATAAACCTTGGTTTTTGAAATTGAAACAACGCTGGTTGACTAATTTCGACAGTCTGGAAAAATTTTACATGAAAATTAAAATCCGGTTTAATGAAACTGGCGAAACGACGAGGAAGTATGAACGATATCCGAATTACTACAGAGGGGCTCAACTAAAACACGGCTTATGGACCGAGCCTTATTATGACTGTGATGGCAAAAGGCCCATGTGGAAGATTAAATACGCTGCACCGTTTTTCGGTTGGGACAGTCTTAAAGTGAAACTCGAATTCAAGTAATTTTTCAACTAATCATTGTTTATTCTTTCTAATCATGTTTTATGATTGCAGAGGTGTGGTCACCGTATCAATGGATTTGCTAAAACTGGATATAAATCAATGTCCTGACAGATACTACGTTCCAAACGCGTTCAAAAACACACACAAGTGTGATTTGCGAAATTCATACGTAAGTTTTTTTTGTCAAAAGTGTCGCGGGAAGTAATTATGAAACATTTCAGTGTGTTCCGATCTTGGGTCGTGGATTTGAAACAGGGGGTTATAAATGTGAGTGTAAGCAAGGTTACGAATATCCGTTTGAAGATCTCATTACTTATTACGACGGTCAAGTTCTGGAAGCCGAATTTAGTAACTTAGCTGATAATAATGAGACGCGTTTTGATATGTTCAAGTGCCGCTTAGCTGGCGCTAGCAGTGTTCAAGTTAGTATCGTGACGGTTTTGTTATTAATATTTGTTAGTTTTGGTTTGTATGGCAGAAGTTGAATTTTAAACTAATGACTTGAAATTGAAGGCCTTTTAATGTGCCTTGATGATATTTTAGTTTTACCGTCCATTTTAAGTTGTAGTTGTAGGAGTTTGGTACAAAAAAGAACGTATTTTGTATGTTATTGTGTACTTGTTGTTTTGAAGTGCACTTATTGTAAGGTTAATCGTACTATAGGCCGAGTTGCAATTTTTGTTGGGCGATCGTGAGTTTTGTACAGATGGCTTTATACATGTACATATTTTTGATATTCTTTTTATTTCTAAGTGCACAGACTATGAACAAAAAATTGTTCACTTAATCGATTTTTTTGTATTACATGCATTTTTTATTAATTTTTCCGTCCGTTATTTTAACAATTTGATTATATTAATTTAAGTTTAATAAACGATTTTATAAGGAAAGGTTTTTCATTTTCAAGCGTAGGCCTTGAAATGTTTCAATTCCAGGGAAACTAAAATACACATCTTTCAAAATTCATGTTTTTTAAACGTCAAATAAATGGACGAAAAATTAGCCCAAAACCCGGCTTTTGACTAACTAAAGCGCCAAATTTCTACAAAAGCATCTAATCTACTTTGTTAACTTACCAAAAAATTTGATCTTCGTAAAAAACTTTTGAAAAATCCTCTCGTTTTGAATTTATATAATGAGCATTGTCACAAAATGTACTACACAATTTGTTTTGTTACCCAAACAACCATCATTTGAACAAAAACAATTCAGATATTTTCCTCCAAATAATTATAAATATATTGCAACACTAGTACAAACACCACATAAACTGCCAGAAAAAGCACACAGTAAATTGCAAAAACGTATGTTAGTATTTTGGAAATACGCATTGAATTTGTGACAAAAATTCTGACATAGTAAAATGTCACCCTTGCAAAAAAATACTTGCAGGTGATAAATAAGTGAAGAAATTTTCAACAGGAATAATATATTTATTTTCTAAAAATATACAAATAACATGTATACCAACAAAATATACTCTCAGATCAGTCACTAAATTTCATTTGGTCTTCAAAGGTAGATAAAATTGAGCATTGCAGTGCAATTTTTTATCAAAATTCCACAATGATTATGTAATTAATAATAAAATCCTTATCTTATGTCCTAATACCAACAATCTCCATTTTTTTAATGAATGAACACTTTTAATTTTTACAGCTATATTAATTACCTAAAATCACTTTGATTGATTAATATTATTTAATCTCCTGTTTGTCCTCTTTTTTAGTGAGGTAGTTGTAATTAAAAAATCTGGTTAATTGCACTAATTGTGCGCTCTCATTAGTGATATGACAGGCAAAAAGCAGCATATTTTGGGGCTGCACTTTCCAAGCAAATCTCATAAACATCGCAGAATAAAGACACAAAGCTAAAAAGAACCAAACATTAGTTTCACAAATCGAAAAACACGTTACATTGTACCAATTGTCATTTTTCCACTGATATATTTAGGATCTTTCGATATATCAGCAATGGCAGCAATAGGTATACCCCAATTGGCAACAGGCCCCCAAAAATGCGTGCTATAACACACCGATAATTAGTAAAACAGCAAAAATTAAAACATACTAACCTCATCAAATATTCTCTAAATTCTTTACTTTTCAATTGTTGCACCAATTTCTTCCCTAGAGTTGCCATTTTAGAGTCTATGTAAAGAATGGGACTGCAATAAGTGAATTTAAAATTTGTTATGTTAATTAAATGACCTACACATACACTCCAAGGAAGACTGGTGGTCAAATAAATGTGACAAATGTCAAGGTTAAGGTTATGCCAAGTCATTCTGCAACAATTTCTTGCCGGTTTTTCAATCTCGGATCTATCCCTAAATCTCAGAGACACTATCATTAATGTTAAAAAAAATTATTAGATAATTAGATATAAAAAGGCCTAACCTCAACGTTTAAATTTTATAGAAATTTTGATTTTTTAACGTTACATACCTGTCAGTGTAGTGTTAGTTGCGTACAAACCAGGCGCAAAGTATTTGGCGCGTTTTTTAACAATGGAAACAACAATGGCGTCCTCCCCTAGCCGTTGTGACGTAAGACTAGTTAGGTCTCATTTTGAATTTTAATTTACATTTTTATCATGAAGGAAAAGTCGAATCCGACGGTCAATGACTCCAACTCGAATTTAACGGAAGACTCTGGCGATGAAGGGGTAATCTGAAGCATATTTGATAGCAAGTTTCTGTAAATGATTTGTAGGATGAGACTTCAAGTGTTGGGAGCACTTCTACGACTTCCAGAAGCGATACACCTACAAATAGGGTGCGTAAAGGCCGTCGGGGTAAAAAGAAATTTAACCCACAAAAAGTACTCAAACCTATTTACAAGTTCACGTGAGTTTGAGGCAGGGGTTAAATAGTTTGATTTACTTGTGTTGTCTCAGATGTAATATTAAAGAAGACCACGGCCAACCCTTGTTTGGTACTCAGTTTAACCACCATTTGAAGGAAGGACAACCGCTGATTTTTGCAGCTGTTGGTAGTAACAGGGTCACAATTTATGAATGTCCTGAGGGAAATGGAATAAAGCTTTTGCAGTGTTTTGCAGACCCTGACGTATCCTTTTTTGTATAAAATAAATTTACATTCGGTTTCAATTGCAGTTTCTTAATAATTCAGTTAGATGAAAACTACTACACTTGTGCCTGGACTTATGATGAAGAAACAGGAAAGCCCCTTTTGGCTGTGGCTGGTTCAAGAGGGATTGTAAGGATTTTAAATCCCGCGACAATGATCTGTATGAGACATTATATAGGTCATGGACATGCAATCAATGAACTCAAGTTTCATCCAAGAGACCCCAATTTATTATTGTCTGTATCAAAAGATCACGCTTTGAGATTATGGAATATTAAAACTGATGTTTGTATTGCAATTTTTGGTGGTGTTGAGGGACACAGAGATGAAGTTTTAAGTGCTGTGAGTGTCTACAGCTTCAAAAAATATTTTTTGAACTTTGATAATTTAGGATTTTGACCTAATGGGTAATAGAATTATGTCTTGTGGCATGGACCACTCATTAAAGTTATGGAAGTTAAACAAGGAGAGTATGAAGGAGGCTATTAAACAATCGTACCAATGGAATCCGACTAAAAGTACAAGACCATTCAATTCATTAAAGGAACATTTCCCTGATTTTTCCACCAGAGATATTCATAGGTTTTTTCTGAATTATAATTGTCTTTTTTTCTGATGATTATTTGTAGAAATTACGTAGACTGCGTAAGGTGGTTTGGTGATTTTGTTTTGAGTAAGTCATGTGAAAACTGCATTGTGTGTTGGAAACCAGGACGTTTAGAAGATGATAATTTAAGAAAGGGTGAAACCACATCCACAGTTATTCACAGATTTGAATATAAAGAATGTGAAATTTGGTTTGTGAGATTTGCTATGGATTTTTGGCAAAAAGTAATTTCATTTTTTAGTGTTTAAGTATGTATACGCCAATGTATTTTGCAGATTTTGGCTCTTGGTAATCAGACTGGGAAAATTTTTGTATGGGATTTAGATGTCGACGATCCAGCACAAGCCAAATGTTATACATTGCAACATCCGAGATGTGTGACAGCAATTCGTCAGACTAGTCTCAGCAGAGACGCCAATATTTTATTATGTGTATGTGATGACGGAACAATTTGGAGATGGGATAAAGTAGCGTAGCTATTTTCAACAATTTTTTTTTACTTTTTTACTATAAATAAACTAAATTGAACTAAATTTTAACTAGATTGTCAGGTGTCCCCCTTGTCTTCTTTTCCCGATGGCAGTTGCTTTCTAGGTCTTGGTGTGACTCTAATTCTGGGTACACTTGGACCAGCAAATTTTGCTCTAACTTTTCTTTGTTCAGGAAGATATACTTCAAAAACTTTAAAATATTTTAAAACGTTTTCTACAAAAAATTGTTTACTACTGTGTCTTTAATCTCGAAGTAGAAAATACTTGTGGTTTCTTTAGGTATTTTATACTCCTTGGAAATCGCTTCTACACTATGTAATCGATGATCGTTTTGATGGTCTGTTACAAACTTAAGTATTTGTTTCAATGTGGCTTTCCCTTCTGGAATATCTTTAGGTTCTTTAACTCCATATTCAAAATCTTCAACTTGTCGCCTATTAAGAGGAAGAGGTCTGTCAGGGTTTATTTTCTGTTCTTGTGTTGGGTTCTAAAAAAAAAATTGTATATCTGAAGAAATTCTTTTTGTTTTCTTACAGGGTCATGTGAGGTCACATAAACATCTTTTAAGTAGTTATCCAACTGTTCATGTTTTTTCTGACCTTCCATAAACTCTTGAGGGTATTCTTTAAAAATATTTCTTTATTCAAGCCCCTTCGAATAAAGAGAAACTCACCTTTTATTAATCTCTCATAATCTAGTTGATCACTTTTGTGTTTAGGTGCCGGAGTTGGCTTATCTTTCGATATAATTTTATGTGCCCTACTTTCAATATTAAAATTCCGAAAAGGACGACCCATCATAGACATGACTTTTCCCATCTTCGGCTTTAAAATTGAATTTGAGGTTAAGTTTAACCTCAAAGATTGCTAAAATTTCTTGGTATAACAGTAGGCAAAATGTGAAGAAGTACCTTACGTATCCAGTTTTAATTATTATGGGAGACTTATTTATTTCATAAGACCTGATAATATTTCATAATTTTTATTTTCTATTTCTCAAATTCGATCACATTGCTGAGACAAGGACAGATTGATAGAAAAAGACAAAGATAGAACGCCTATTATGACCTTTTTTTTTGATTTTTAAATCTGTAAATATTTTAAATCATGAGCGTAGATCAAATAACTATCAAATATCACGCAATTGTAATTCGTAATTAGACAAATGTTTTAATTGTAAAATTTTAGTATAATTTAAATTAACGTTTCGCTTTTTCATTAGATTATCTTATGTGTTAATAAAAGTCTAGAAATAAAATAAATAATTTCTAATTTGAACCTGTTTGATACGCCTATGGAAGAAACGCTATCTCCATTGTCGCAAGCAGCGTGCATAGCTACCAAATTGAGAAAACGGAAGTAACTAGGCGCTACATTATTTTCAACTGAAAATGGATGAAACAACGAATTAACAAATATTTAACTTAAAATAATGGGGTGTTTTATTATTTCCGATTAATTTCCTGTATGAAGATATAATTTATATGCTAAAATAATGGCATTTAGTTCTAAATAAATAGTTTTCTAAGGTTGGCAGATTCTGGAATTTGACACTGTGTAAGATGGCTGGTATCTGAATCTTGGTAAATTGTCTTTGTTTTCATTACAGATTTAAGTGCCTTAAAAAGTGATTTAGCCTTAAATAACCGTATAGTTGAATGTAATCGAAAGTTTATTGTGTGGTGCGTGTGACGTAGTGGAGTGTAGAAGCCCTATGATGAAAATAATGTGTTAAGTGTTCGTAAATTCCTCCACATAGAATGAGATAGATTGACAATTGACACTTCAAAATCTGTCAGTTCTTGCAGCAGATTCCATTTGTTTTAGAAGAATAAAAGGTAATTGTTGGCTAGGTTGTTTAAATAAATTTATCCTTGATGAGATGAATTGGTGTTAGACAGTAACAGATTAGATGTCACGCACAATGCCAAAGAATGTATGACTGGAATGCCGTGCGAGTGAGACATTTGATTGTAATTTGGCACATAGCTCTACTAGCGCCTGAAGCATTGTATCCCATGCACTATGACAGATGCTATGCCTAATCTTTTATTCCTACTTTGGCCTACGCTTTAATCCACACCAAACGCCCCCTGAGTTTATCTCAACAAACGCACAAAATTCGCTTTTCTTTCCAATCTCAACAACTAATAGTCATAGTCGCAGCTTTTTATGAAAGCAAATCACCAAACTGGACCATAAGAATGTAAATTAATCAATTAAAACATGCCATACAAAGACAGAACCACTCCAATTATTCCTTGGAGACTTCTTTACTTAACAACTAAGCACAATTTTACTGTTTATTAAACGTAAAAAATTGTAAAAAAGAATATAAAAAAGCATTTTATCGATATACATTTTTTGGAGTAATAATTATTTGAAAGTACCTATTTTTCACGTGGTACATAAAAAATTGCAATTGTTCACGCTTATTGGTAAGCGACCTTTTTTACCGCTCATTATTGTTGCTCATTACGTAATGAATTAACAAGAAATTGACATCAATGGTTAAAATCTAGCAGAGTGTAAAATCACGATTTGTGAGAGCTGAATGAATTCATTATTATTATTAAATACCAAGTGGCGACTGCATATTTCGTTGTGGTTTATGCATTTTTTAAATAGTTTTCTAAAAATATGAATAAACAGTCTCAGTGTTAATATAATTTTATTTGAGATCAAAAGTTTTATTTTACTACAATGGAAGAATCTCGTTTATTAAAAAAATTCCTTTAAACTTTTGTCAGAACTTGAAATTTTACGGCTGCAATAATAAAACCGCACACATCCGATTTGACGTTGAAACCGAAATTTTTCCATGGCAAAAATGGATTATTTAAGAAGTCCAAGGATCAAGAAAAAGTGTTTGATTAACCTATCTGTTTTTTTTTTTGCTTTACGCTTTTACATATCTTGTAAATCTATTATTTATAAAATATTCCAATAAGTTGCATTAAATAAATAAAACTCCAAATATCAAAGCGCTTTTGAAATTTGTTGGAATTTCAAGCATCTATTCCTCTTGAGTAATTTGGAATTATCAAAACAGGTCACAGTATGAGAGCTCGTTATGGACGTAAATTTTCACTCGACGATTTGATAATATGTACGTCAAATGATTGATAAAAACGTAAACGAATTTTTTCAATGATTTATTTTTCTTTTATGTTAAAAAGCGATAATGTCTTTGTCTGCACTTCTCTTTCAAGAATGAAAACGTCATTTTCACGTGCATCTTTGAGGATCCACGCCACATTAACAAAGCAGTGAAGCATGATTTATGCGTTCATGAAAACTTCCACTCTTCATTTATGTTTTGCAAAACTTGATCGTGCGATTACCTATTGTATTTAGAATTTAAATTGACGAAATTATGCACAAATTTAACAAGATAAAATTTGATAGTTTACAATTTGCAGAGCGACGTTTCATATCGAACTCGAAATAGAAATAGAAATCAACTCATACTCTTATTTTCGGAGTTGGAGAATTTTGCAGAATGCCACTAAACCACTCCTTGAATTAAAGTGAAAATATAATCAATCGCGATTTGCTCTGGGATGGGGTTTTCTGTAGAATTATCTCTAATTTGTGTAAAAATAATTGTAAATATTTTATTTTTGATTGCAGTTGTAAAGTCGAATCAACTGCAAGAATCCCCAGGAGTTCGTCGATCCTCTCTTGTCTTCCAATGTATGCAATGTATGAATGGGCGTAATTGTAGTGCATACTCATGTGCGGGGAGCCATGTGAATCGCTAGTGTGTGGCAGGGCCCAGCATGGGCCAACAGCCTCGGCCCCAACTGAACATGAATCCCAGCGCGCCAGCCCGCTCGCCGGGCTACCACCAAAAGGCCATGGAGGAGATCCAGAACTCGCTGCGACCGTTCGCAAAGAGCGGCAGCGAGGCCGTGGGCTCCAGTGCGGCCAGCACAATTTCGAATTTCTCCGCCACGAGCGGAGTGAGCTCGCTGAGCTCGACGTCCGGCACTAACGGCACCGACAAGGACGTCCTCCAGCTCAGACACACTCTCTCGCAGCTCGTCAACATGGGCTATTCGGAGGAAGCCTCGTTGCGAGCGCTGCAACTCTCCAACTCGCGTCTGGATGGCGCACTCGACTATCTCATGAAACAGCAAATCGATCCCGGAAACAAATGCGGTTACACCAAACTCATACGTAAACCTAGCATAGAAAGAGAATTGGTTCTGCCTCGAGGAAGTCCGGCTTTAGATAGCGGAGCCGGAAGTTCCCGATCTGATAGTCCGAGATTGACCGAAATACATTCGACAGTCAGCCGTTATTCTCCGAATTTCAGCGAACCGCCACCGCCACCACCTCCTCGAAACACGCCGCCACCTCCTCCACCACCTCATGTCCCATCGTCGTATCCTGCATTAAACAACGTTCAACAATTATTAAAACGAATGTCGCCTGCTCCTATCGTACCAGCAAGAGCGCCACCTGCCGTACCTTCATACAACTCGCCGGCGTTACAACAAAGAGGAACTAGTCCTGTTAGTAGTGTATCCTCCTCTTCCGGTCGGCAACCTATGGTCGTCCAGAACGGTCCTCAAGTCCAACAACAACTATCTCAACAAATCCAAGCTCTGAGTTTGTATCAAAGTAGCAGCGCTTCAACTGCCGAACCTCCACCTCCTTATCCTCTAATCCCGCCTAGTCCTTCCAACTCGGCTCCTCCTCCTCCTTCCTACTCCGCCTCGATGCAAAATCGGCACAGTCCCACTCAAGACTTTCGTAAAAGCCCTTCGTCTGGTATTTATTCTGGCTCCACCTCTGCCGGTTCTCCTAGTCCTATCCCTGTCTCGACGACCACGCCTACAGCTATGGCACGCCCTACTCCTCTCCTCGCATGGGGTGCCCGCCAAACAAAAACGCAACCTCCCATCATCATGCAATCTGTCAAAAGTACTCAAGTCCAAAAACCCGTACTTCAAACTGCCGTCGCACCGACTGTTCCTCAAATCCCGACGTCTCCTACGAGTACTACTCCTTTAGTCACATGTGCACCTCCTCCATCATATACCGCTTCTATCCAACAGAAAGGCTACACGACGAGTCCTAAACCGGCGGCTCCGTTGCCTACCACTACCTCTGTGGTCGTACCGACAACCGAACCGCCGAGTTATGCCAGTACTATGCAAGCGAAAGCTAAAGCTCAACGGGGGATGGGGCTGTCACCGCATCCACCGCCACCTTACTCGGACGAAAATCATGCTCAAGTCAATACAGTTGAATGTGCGATGTCGCCGAGAGCGTCGCCGAATATTCATCCACCTCTGCAGAGGAAATACTCGCCTGTCGTGTCTTCGGAATGCACGGCGTCGAGGTCCGATAGTCCGCAGTCGACGTCGTCAGGGGATAGTAGGCCTTCGTATCCGGATAATGGAGCCCCACCACTGCCACCAACAGGTTGGTTAATTGCAATAATATCGATTTTTTTACCACGGATAGGTCATTTAAAAGCCTTGTTCATTAAAAGTTATTAAAAATTATTTGATTTTATACAAGCTGTTCCGTCTAACACCCCACATTAGAAGTATTGGGAGTTTGAATAATCGTATTTATTTGAAAATTGGTACATAGCCATAAACCCTTAAGTCCCCCTAAAATATTTTTAAGATGGGGCGGCACTTTCGCTTATACCGGAAGTCGGTTTCAACTTTCTTATTTTAAATGGAAAGGTATATTTTTTACTGCGTTTTTGGATTAATTGGGTTATTCTAAGGGAGTTTTAATCAGCTTTCCCTATACCTAAATTTAGCCGTATTTGAAATATTTGGAGTTTTTCAAAAATTTTTGGATATGCACCTTCCATTTTAAAAATCGGTAACTCTGCCATTTTTTAAGATTTTAAATTCTTTTTTTTTGCGTTTGAAAGAGACAGCTTAGATCCTTTTTCTGGTGTTTTCAAATTTCTAAAAAAAAAAATAGCATACCCCAATTTTTATTTTACTAAATAGAAGAGAATTTAATTGTGCATTGATCTGTATTAACATTCCCTATACCTAAATTTAATAATTTTCATGTTATGGACTTTTTGTTAAGAGTACAGAAAATTTATTACTAGCCACACCCGTTTTCACATAGTTTGCTATGGAAATTAAAAATGTCAAAATTTTCTCTAAAAATACATCAACAGTGAATTACTATTTGACAAATAGTGCCAAAATATGGAGAATCAAAGTTGTGAAAACTTAATTTATGATAGGTTCTACCATGCGATCATTATTTAAAGCTAACTAACAAGTGAGAAAAATTTATTTTTGTTTAATGAACGACATTATAATTTTGTTACACTCTCCATAAATACAAAATAAATTAATTAAATCTAAGTTTGAGTAGCTTTGAGTCTCCATATGTTGGCACTATTTGTCAAATAATAAGTCACTGTCGACGTTTATTGAGAAACAATTTTGACATTTTTTATTTCCATAGCAAACTATACGAAAACGGATGTGGCTAGTAATAGATTTTCGACAGTMTTAACAAAAAGTCACCATAACTTAAAAATTATTAAATTTTGGTATAGGAAATGTTAATACAGATCGATGCAGAATTAAATTCTCTTCCATTTAGTAAAATAAAAATTGGGGTATTTCATTTGGAAAAGTTGAGTTATGGGTATTAGAATTATTATAAAAGTAACCTTAAAATTTTAGGGTTTGTTAATTTTTTTTCAAAATTTGAAAACACCGGAAGAAAGATCTAAACTTTCTCTTTCAAAAGCCAAAAAAACCAATTTAAAATTTAAAAAAATAGCAGAGTTACCGATTTTTAAAGTGGAAGGTGCAGATCCAGAAATTTTTGAAAAACTTCAAATATTTCAAAAACGGCTAAATTTGGGTATTGGGAAAGCTGATGAAAACTCCCTTAAAATAACCCGATTAATCCAAAAACGCAGGAAAAAATATAGCTTTCCATTTAAAATAAGAAAATTGAAACCGACTTCCTTGTATAACCGGAAGTGCCGCCATCTTGAAAATATTTTCATTTAGGAGGACTTAATGCATTATGGCTATGTACCAATTTTCAAACAAATGTGATTATTCGGACTCCCAATACCTTTAATGTGGGGTTTAGACTGATCAGTGATCAGTCGTCATTTTTAGAACAAAAAACTCTTTATTTGCTTTAATTAGTACGCAGGTACTCTTTGTTTGTTTTAAGTAAAGAAACAGTTTTTGTTTATTCTAATTAGAACAAAGAAAGTGCAATTGACCATTTTTAAGCAAAAGAAGAGTCTTAAAGCAAATACTTTTATAAAAATGCAATTTTAAGTAAGATTAACAATCACTTCTCCAATATGGAGCAATGCTTGATTAGCAAACCTTAACTTCAAAAAATCGTATGAAAATTTGGATTTCAACTAATAAAAAGATGCTCTACACGATGGTGACGAAGAAAAAAAAATACTCGTAGGGTTTTTCTTAGACTACTTTGATTTACTTCGAACTTCTTCGAACACTGTTCGAAGAAAAGTTTGCCAATATTCAATTTCAAATTGCATATCATTCTAAAGGGCAAGTCCATCCCTTTAAAATGGTCTTTATTTGAAGGAAATCGGCCTAATAGGTATTGAGTAATGATTTTTTTAAAGTTAAAGTAAAGTATTTCAATTATAAAAAAAAATATTTAGTTCAAAGTGTGTGGACTTTTTGAAATTTTTTTAGTGCATTTGATTCGTCTCACTGAGACGAACAATATGATATAAAATTTGTCAAGTTGTCACGACATGACTTTTTTTTTGTCGCCCTGTGTTGTTCATTAAAAGTTACTAAAAATTATTCGATTTTATATTGTTTGTTGTTTTTTTCGTATTAGGAGTCTGGCAGGAGTAATTTTTTTATTACAAGTTTACAAAACTGTTTTGATTTTCACGTAACACTTTTAAGATTATAATTATTGTTATAAAAAGTCAAAAGTAGAACGAAGATTTAATATTTTGCGCTTGTGTTTTTCCTGCAGCATCTTCATCTGTCAAAAACAACCACAACGCGATAAACGGAAATGGCGAGAGCAAGAATAACGACATCCCGCCGCAATTGCCTCCTTACACAAAAATAAAACATCAGTCACCGATACCGGAACGGAAAAAGATCAGTAAAGAAAAAGAAGACGAAAGGCGGGACGGCAAAGTGAAAAATTACTCGCCTCAAGCATTCAAATTCTTCATGGAACAGCACATCGAGAACGTCATCAAATCATATAAACAGCGAATGTCTAGAAGAATTCAACTAGAAAATGAAATGACAAAAATTGGATTGAGTTCCGAGGCGCAAAAGCAAATGCGTAAAATGCTCTCGCAGAAAGAATCGAATTATATAAGACTCAAACGAGCGAAAATGGACAAAAGTATGTTTGTTAAGATCAAACCGATTGGGGTTGGAGCTTTCGGAGAGGTGACTCTGGTGAGGAAAATTGATACGAAACATTTATATGCGATGAAAACTTTGCGAAAAGCTGATGTGCTAAAGAGAAATCAAGTGGCACATGTGAAAGCGGAAAGAGATATTCTTGCTGAGGCTGATAACGAATGGGTTGTTAAATTGTATTACTCGTTTCAAGATAGTGATATTCTTTATTTTGTTATGGACTATATCCCGGGTGGGGATCTTATGTCGTTATTGATCAAGTTGGGAGTTTTCGAAGAGCATTTAGCAAGGTTGGTATTCTTGACTGTAATTTTGTCAGCTTTTACAAATCAATTTCTAGATTTTATATTGCGGAACTGACTTGTGCAGTCGAAAGTGTGCATAAAATGGGTTTTATTCATCGCGATATCAAGCCGGACAATATTTTGATTGATAAAGAAGGTCACATTAAACTCACCGATTTCGGTTTGTGTACAGGATTTAGGTGGACACATAATTCGAAATATTACCAACCTAACGGTACTTTTAACGTAATAAGAGATTTATTTTTATTTCGTTGTTGTTTTTTAAGGTGACCACAGTAGACAGGATTCTATGGACCCGATTGAAGATTGGGGAGAAGAGTGCAAATGTATGAAACCATTAGAAAGGAGAAGACGAAGGGAACATCGATGTTTGGCACATTCATTGGTTGGTACTCCTAATTATATCGCACCTGAAGTGTTGCAACGTAAAGGATATACGCACGTCTGTGATTGGTGGAGTGTCGGTGTTATCCTGTATGAAATGTTGGTGGGGCAACCTCCGTTTCTTGCGAATACGCCTGCAGAAACACAACACAAGGTAAAATACATATTTAATTCAAATTTCACTCAATTTGATCGTGTTTTATTTATTTTAGGTGATAAATTGGGAGACGACGTTGCAAATACCAAAGCAAGCGAATCTTTCCAAGGAAAGTACTGACTTGATATTAAAATTGTGTTGTAGTGCGGACAAACGCTTAGGTAAAAATGCTAGTGAAGTGAAGTCGCATCCATTCTTCAAAGACATAGATTTTGACCGAGGTTTGCGTCGTCAGCCGGCTCCGCATATACCTCGCATCGAATATCCTACCGATACGTCGAATTTCGACCCGATCGATCCCGACAAATTACGAAATTCGGCGTCGATCGATTCGAGCACTTCTGACGAACTGACCGACAGTTCTAAGCCTTTCCATGGCTTTTTCGAATTTACATTCAGGCGCTTTTTCGATGACGGAGGTGGTCCAGCTTTTAATAAAATCAGCCTAGACGATAATGACAATCAAGGCTCTGTGTATGTGTAATCTTCTTGGAAATGTTCCGTGGTGGACCCTCGGAACATGGATTTTCGCAGGTTTTTGCTCTTGCCAACTGGAATTTGTATGCAAGATTTTCAGCAGGAAATTGTGTTTTGCTCTCGTGTCTGGTTAGTTCAAATAAGGACTCGTAGGCCTTATTTAATGATGGTTTAGTGCCGCTTTCGTTACTTTAGGTTTTTAGTCAAATGTGACGTAACGGAAGCGGTGCTTATTTTGCAACCAAAGCCTTAAAATAGCTGCCTTGTTCTACTTTTAATAGGAGAAAATCAGTAACCAATCGATGGCACTTGCAATTTCAACGAAATGTGGAAAATAGCGAATGACAGTTAGTAATTGACAATTGTTTTTCCCATTTTAGTAGTTACGAACGAAAAACCTACCAAAAGTCAGCCACTTTGGTGGTTTTCTCCTATAAGAAAGCTCAAATTTTCATACTTTGGTAAGAACTGAAAGATTCTATAGTACAATTCGCTATTTGAATTTAAAAATTTGTATAGCGTGTAAATTATTTAAAAAATTGGAAAAATGGTGCTAATTTTTATTCATACTTTAAATGTGATATCTACTGAATGTCTATAAAAATTATTTCTGACATGTTGAAATGTTGTTTCGTTTTAATTGCATTTATGTCGAGCTTTACCCGTACTTAAAGCCTCAGTTTCGACGTCAACAGGCATTTAATTAAAAACAAATCGAAATCGTTGATTTGTTGCCACAGTGATTGAGCTGTTTTGAAATATTTTTATGGATAGTCAGTTGTATGCAACAATAAATTATTATTATTGTATATTGTGTACAATACTTTAGGGATTTGTAAATATAATTAAATCATCGAATGTGTAATGATCGGTCTAAAGGTACTACTAACCACTTGCGGGATTTTTGTTAAGTTGTTAGATGGAAAATTGTGAATTAGTTGAAGAGAGCAAGAAAAATTAACAAGCACTGCCTTTTTTAACTAAAAAAAGAATAATTATTTAATAATCTTGCAGTAAATCAAAATAGTTTTGTAAGAGCATAATGTTTAATTTTTTTCTCAGAAAAAAAAATGCTGTGTTACAATTAGTTATAACGATACGCTCATAACTTAATGCTTAGTTAAAATATTTATTACATTTCTCCTCATTCTAAAATTTATTTGTAACACCCTCTTAGCTTAAGTATGGATTAATTTAGCATATAATTTTTCTAGTCTATTGGAATTTTTTTATCGTTTAAATATATTATTGATTTAAATGTTGTTTATAGGTCATAATGTTGTTCCTTAATTATGCAAGAAAAAATAGTAAAAAGCGATGCACTTAGGAAATTATGATTTGAGTGCCTACATAGTGTAAATGTGTGTAAATAATTATATATTTTTGGAAACATCCCGTCTTGTGATTTGTAACCTTGAGGCTACGCCACTGTGATGACACGCCGCTGATTGATAATAATGTGGCATTTCGCACGCATGCGTAGACAATCGAAAATCTGACAGTTCAAAGGGGCGTTCTAATCTGCGAACAATAAAAGAAGAGTGAGTCGCCATTTTGTTCGCTATAAAATCATAAAGATCTTACCAAAATTATATAAAACATCTCCGACCGAAACCAAAACTTAGCGTTTGAAATGTGTCTGTGATATAAACAGTGGAGTGTAAATAGCGGTATATTTGTGATATGCACTAATAATTGTCTGTGTGTTTTTATTTTGGTGCATTTTGGAGAGGGTGTAGATCAGCTGAAGGGACAAAATGAGTACGAAAGACGATGAATACGATTATTTGTTCAAAGGTAAGAGTCTAAATCGGGCCCTTGTTATCAAAATTTGACGTTGCGGACCTTGGAGGTAATTGACACTTGACGTAAATTTTGTTCCTGTGTGTGACAAGTCAGCAATGTCAGAGGTCAACTTTGAAGTCCTTACACGAAAAATAATCAATTGAAGAGGCATCAGGGTGCCCCCTTCATGCCTTTTGTGTATTAGTCACGCACAACTTCAATTAGGATAATCAATGAATTTGGCTTTTAAACCGTACCTGACAAAACGGTTCAAAATGCAAATAAACCGCTATTTACGTGCCGATTCTTTTTGCAGTTGTCCTTATTGGAGACTCCGGGGTAGGAAAAAGCAATCTGTTGTCTAGATTTACTAGGAATGAATTTAATTTGGAATCAAAATCAACAATAGGAGTGGAATTCGCGACTCGTAGCATGCAGGTGAGTTGAACCTCCAATAACATAAAAGGTTATTGTTATTGCATCTTATTTAGTCACGATTCGAATTTCCCGTAAATATCATAATCCCACTTACTCAAATCTCTTAGTCATATTATCAGATTCCGACAAATATTGGTGGGTGTAAGTGGACGCATAAACAGCTCAAGAAACATTGTTTTCCACTCTATCAATCTTGTGGAAGACGTCATAATCAGCTGTCTGAAGATATCCGATTATCGTTAATGCACCGTTGTGTCATTGGGTTGTGAAAGTTAACATCCCATGGCACACATATCATTCACCTAATTTGCATTATATATTTTTTTAAATCGGGAATCTGGGTTAAGTAAGTGTTGGTGGAAACGCAAAATTAACCATAATATTCAGAACAGCTCTTTTTAATAGTGAACTTCTGTGAGAACTGCAGAAGATTACAATGTAATGCATTTTTTTATGCCACACTCATTACAACACATAACAACAATGAAAATGTTGCCACTAATGACTATGACAAAGAAAAATCAATGCGTGTCTGTGATTCATACACATTTTTAAACTGTGCCAATTGGGTGACAAAATTTTCTGTTTGAGGAAATGTATTATCTAAAGTGCTGTTGTGGAAATTTGCTCCAGTTTGGTTATAAATAATTTAATGATTAATGGTAATTCGTGTTTCTGTACATGACGTCACACCTGATTAGGTTAATGTAGAGAAAATGTAAAGCAATCAGTGATTTTTTTTCGTTACGATCATAAAATACTCATATCGTTTGTGCTCCAAACGTAATTAAATGATTCCATACAACTTTTCATGAATATTTTTAAGCATTATTGATTAATATTTTACACTGATGTTGAGTTCTGGAACATCGAAGACTAGTAATTTCTTCGTTTTACGTAAAAAAAAATGTTTTATTCGTCATTTAATTTTTTTTATTGACTAGCAATTAGAGTTCTTGAAGACACGTTTCCTTGTAGTGACGTTCAAATATTATTTAAAATTATAGGATTGGTAAATAGACAGTAGAAGATGAAATTTGTTTTCAGGAGGAGGTTAAACTTTAGACAGTTCTAAACATGTTTTCGAACTTTTATTTATTAGGGAATAAAATAACCGTCCTGAGAAATAAATTTGCGGTTCAACCTTAAAGATATTGACCGCCATCAAACCTCAAGATAAAAACAGTTTTGAAACTTTTGTAAACGAAATGTGGTTGAATCCTCAGGGGAATAGATTTTTAAGAGTTCTTTCGACGTTGAGCTATAACATGACTAAATAAAAAATAAACTTCACTTTGTTGCTTTTCAGAGTTTTCTTTATTATAAAAACATTTAATCGATTTTGATGGTTTTTGTTCTGTTATACAGTATGTCCCCGGATTGAGTTTACAAGAGGAAAAAAATTATCTTTGATTTTACGCCAAAACTGCAAAGGAAAAAAAATTTTCCTTTACTTGAAACCAGAAAATCTGTAATTAAAACTTCATTATTCTAACTCAGTAGAAAGAAAAGTTCATTTTTCTCTTGATTTTGGACTTTTTATTATTTTGACAATGATGTAACTTTGACAAATAAATGAGTTTACGCAAGTTAAATAACAAAAATGTTTGTGAAAAACATAATTTTAATAAACAGCAACTCAAAGAAACAGCTTAAGATAAAAACCAAAGTCATTTTTAACAAGAACTATTATTATTAATTTAATAAATTATTTGTCAAAGTGACATATAGTTGTCAAATAATTAAAACCGTTAATGTGATAAGACTTAAAAAGCAGAGAAAAATTATTTATTAAGTCCAAAGTCCAAAATCAAGAGAATAATGAAGTTTTAATTACAGATTGGCTGGTTTCAAGTAAAGCAAAAACTTTTTTTCCTTTGCAGTTTTGACGTAAAATCAAAGATAAAAAAAATTTTCCTCTTGTAAACCCAATCCGGGGACATAATGTACAGTTGGAGACAAAATACTTTGGTCATCAATGTCACTTGAGAGACATTAAATTGTAAAGCATGCTTTAGGGCTGTTAACCTTATTTTTAGATACAGTCATAGTTAGATACTGTCAATCATAGTTGACAAGTTGTATGTTCATATTTTTGATAGGAAAATATAATAGCTGTCATTAATTTGAAATTGTCATTCATTTTAACGTTAAAGCTTGAATTACACTAAAGTGTCAGAAAAGTGACGACCAAAGTATTTTACCTCCAACTGTACATACTATATTAGTGGAGTTGCATTTTTCGTTCGTTAAAATAAAAATACAACGAAACTAATTTATTTATTTTACCCAAGAAAGTCTATATTTATTAGGAATTATTATACAGGGTGTCAGAACTTGCGTACCAGAGAAAAATGCCAAGCAAGATAAGATACCAGAAACATAGAAAATATACCTGTAGCAAAATTGTTGTCTATTTACTGTAGAATTTTAAATTATTGGAAATGGTGTTATTTTTAACAATGATCAAAAATTAACATTGCCATTTATTTTTATTCATGTCGAGTGTTTGAATTACCGTCTTTTTGCAACTTATAACTGTATAATATTTTAAAATTATCATCTAGGCTAGACAATCCTTGAGGACAATTTATTTTGTCGTATTTTAATATGAATTATTATTGCAACGTCGATATTTTACCTTTCATACCACCTTGACAAAAACCGCTCGACTATGCATAATTTGCCATATTCGTAATTGTTGATGGTAGCGTTTTTTACGAGTCTCGGAAACGAGCGAAATGAATCTAATTTTAACACGTGTACAGTCTTGAAAGCAAACTCTGATGCTTGCAGGTCGATGGTAAAACAATAAAGGCACAAATCTGGGATACGGCAGGCCAGGAAAGATACCGCGCCATCACAGCAGCTTATTACAGAGGGGCTGTTGGTGCTCTCTTAGTCTACGACATTGCTAAACATCTGACTTACGAAAATGTGGAACGTTGGTTGCGTGAACTCAGAGATCACGCAGATCAAAACATCGTCATTATGTTGGTTGGTAATAAGTCGGATTTAAGGCATCTACGCGCCGTCCTAACCGAGGAAGCTAAAGCTTTCGCTGAAAGAAACGGCCTTTCATTCATAGAAACGTCAGCTCTTGATTCGACTAACGTCGATTTGGCTTTCCAGAATATACTCACAGAAATCTACCGAATTGTCTCACAGAAACAAATTAGAGATCCTCCCGAAGGCGACGTTATTCGACCACATAACGTGGAACCAATAGACGTAAAACCAACGATGAACACTGATGGTGTGCGCAAACAGTGCTGTCAGTAGTGTACACACTGTAGCAATACACTAGCCCAAACACAGGTGAGACTGATAATAATTGATTGAGTTTTGTTTGTAATTTTTTTTTGTTGTAGAATTCTGCATCATGTAGTGAGCCTCTGTACCACCCACCCATGGCTATTTGTGTTTTTGTTATAATTTACATAAATCTGAATGTCCTAATGCTAACATATTGTGACTTAGCGTGGAGCCCCCACATCTGTTTGCTGCGCACTTAGAAGCTGTTACAGTTTTTGTATACTACTATAATTTTCAGTAAATTTTTTCTATATAAAATATATCTGTAGGTATTTAAGTAATGAAATGTTTATTTATCAATAATATGCTTTAAGGCATGTGATCATATTTAACGATAGTTTTACCAGTTCAGGTACAGACCTAAGTTAAGAATATCTGTGTCTCTTGGTAGATATTGAAAAACAATAATCTTTGGTTTTATTTTTAAATGAAATATTGTAAATGTGCTCTGTTATTTATGATTGAAAAATTTACTACAATATAATAACCGTTATTTACTGATTTTGTTGGTTTGGTAAGTTCAGACTTACGATTGTGCTAGACGTAAACTATCGTTTCAGAACCTGGAGTAAATTACCAACAGTACCATTCCAATGTATTTTTTTTCACAAGTATTGTGAAAGACTGTTGTCCAATTTGCTCAGATTAAGGAGTGATAGTTGAAGTTACTAAAATACGAGTTACAAAATGTGTTTTTGTTACTACCTTTAGCTATATTAAAGTTAATAGATTGAGATTGTACACCTGTAACAAAATAACGGTCTTTGTATGTAATATAAGCTTATTCGAAATTTATTATACATTTAGTTTTTAAATAAAATTTCTGTAATTCAATGCGATGTTTTATTGACTGAAAATTGCGTTTTAATCTTTAAAAATGTACTTACATATGCAACCAACTACACAATGTTTTATGAAAATTTCTAACAAAAATACATTTTTTATTTTCAACTTGTGGGACTATTTTGACTTGGTTTTTATTACGAGTATTTAGTATTTTAATCATTGAAAAAAATTACTCATTTCGGCCTAAAGCACAATCGACTTTTCTGTTACTTATAACTAGAATAGTATTCGGGCGCAAACTAAAATACCTGTCAAAGAAGTCAACCGTATAACCTCACTTTTGATGCAATAAAAATGTATGAAATGTTTTAATTTGTGTCTTATAATTTACGAGAAAATTTATCCATAATGTCTTTTTACATTTTAAATAATTCTCGCAAGTAAGTATAATTGAATATTGTTCTTATTTTTTTTCTAAACTGGAACATTTTTTATTGTTGTTACTTTGGTCGGTCTTTGGTAAATAAGAACTGATTCGATTCTTAGAATTGATAATATTTCTTTCTAGAATTTATTATTGTTTATAAACAAGACTTGTTTCACCAAAATATGGAAAAAAATCAAAAGTTTCTCCACAATCAATACGTTAAATTATTGAATAAATATTAAATAACTTTAACGTAGGTGTATTGAATAATTTAATGTGTAGTAATGGTTGATCACTAATTTGTTGTCAAAAAATGAAGACGCAGTTCTTCACCACAAAGCGTATAAAAATAAGATAAATAAAGATGAAAACTTTATATAATCTTTATCATAATTTTTGCTAAAACTATTTGAATCACGTATCTTTCAGTGGCAGCACGTAACTAAACCATTTTCTAAACATTCTTGTCATGATAATGATATTTAAACGAAAAATTACAATCAGTTGATTCCTGGTTATAATTAATTGCCTTTTGACGCAATTTATTATATATCATTTTTATTTATATTACGAATCTAAAAAGACTATTGCGCTATCTCAAATTGCAAATTTACTGTCTTTGGTAATAAATTGATTATATTTTGAATTTTAAAATTAAAAATTAAGGTCAAGTGTATTTTCAAAAGTTTTGAATCGTTTTTTAAAGATTCAGGAAAATTCAGAGATTGGTCCACTATTTTAACTGTGCAAAATTAACTGAGACAATGCTACAATACCGCCAGTTTTTATCGCAATTTAACACTTTGGGTCTATAAATAAAATTTTATGTGCCCAACAATATCAATAAATTAAGGCAGTATCTAAGCCACGTGATAGATTTGCATCAAATCAAATCAAACTTTGACCAATCTTGCGATATTTTTGTATTTTGCAATAACCACATTTTTTACTTATTCGAATAATCTGGTCTATAAATCATAAATTAACTTTTTTGGTTATCTCTTATAAAAATAATGATCAATTGAATTGATTTTTTGTTTGTTTTTTAAATAATTACAGAATATGTCAGCGGACCATCATCTACAAAAATTGGGGTTCAAATTTTACAAATAAGGGTTTAAGAATATCCTCCAATTTTATATCTACAAGAAACTTGTCAAGCAAGGAACGAACTTCTGGTAAGTATCAGAAAAACCAACAATACGGAAGGCCAAGGCAGATAACCCCCAGCATCACTATAAGTACGATAAAGACACTCAAAAGTAACCCATTTGCTTAATTCGATTAGTACTCACAACATGTCTCCGTTATTAATTATTTCTGAATTAACGATTTGGACAGTATACTCTTTAAATGAACAAATATTTTCTAAAGGTCTGGAAAAAACACACGTCATATTGGAACTTCATCAATCATGACATCAATTTTTAACTACTGGTAAAATTAATTTTTCTCTTTTTTTTTAAATCTAGATCGATTTGAATGGAAAGGAATTTTGACTAGATTCGTTCCAGTAGGAATCTGTCTCATTGCTGTGATGCAATGGCGTTCTTACCGAAAAAAATCCTCAGAACGCTTGGCCAAAAAATGGGAAATCGACTGTTACTGTATGTTGCCTTTGAGAACGGTTTCTCGGTGGTGGGGCTGGTTTGCAGGTATAAAATATTTTTCTACTTAATTGAACCTAATTAATTTGATTTTTATTATGTAGACAAAAAAATACCGGAGTTTTTACGACCTGTAGTCTATGGTTTGTATGCTAACACTTTCGGTGTTAAATTGTCGGAAGCTTTACATGAGGATTTAAGGTCTTATCCAAGTCTAGCGGACTTCTTTGCGAGGCCTTTGAAAAACGGAATTCGGACAATCGACCACGAGAGTGATTTAGTTTCACCTTGTGACGGCACTGTGTTACATTTTGGCACGGTTCACACTGGCGAAATTGAACAAGTTCGTATTTTTATCAATAATTCTAGAAGTTTGAAAGAGTTCTTTTCGGTTATCAACTTGTTATTCATTGACTCGTTTTATCAATTCGTGTAATTTGCTATTGTTTACAACATTGTAGACTGTTTGGTTTCCTTTGAGACACTGTTTTTATTACATACATGAGTCATGGTATTTTTTTAGGTGAAAGGTGTAACTTATTCGCTTGAAAATTTCTTGGGTGAAAACACTTGGAATAATAACAATAACAACGTCAAAGATTACAGAACGTCACTGCTCCACAACGCCCACACTTTGTATCAGTGTGTTATTTATTTAGCCCCTGGGGACTACCACCGGTAATAAAAAACTATAAAAAAAAAACATTTTTTGCTTATTTTTTTTTCAGGTTCCATTCGCCTGCAAATTGGAAACCAACCCACCGGCGCCATTTCCACGGAGAACTCTTATCAGTGAGTCCCAGAATCGCTAAATGGGTTCCTGGGTTGTTCTGTCTCAATGAACGCGCTGTGTATTTGGGTTCATGGGATCACGGATTTTTCTCATATGCCGCAGTTGGTAAAAAATCTAACATTTTGTTACTATTTATTATTGAAAAATGTATTCTAGGTGCCACAAATGTAGGGACAGTGAAAGTCTACTGCGACAAAACTTTACACACAAATCACCCCAAAAAGTCAGATCGTTGCAAAGATCTGTGTTTGGGAAATGACACGTATTTTAAAAAAGGGGATCCGTTTGGGGAATTTCGAATGGGTTCTACTATTGTCTTAGTATTTGAAGCACCCGTCAATTTTCAATTCACGATTTTACCGGGTGATAGAGTACAAATGGGTCAAGGCTTAGGTCGAGTTGGGCAACATAAATTTGTTGATAGATTACAACCGACCCCTCAATTCATTAATAAAGCGATTTAAATCTTAGAATAAGTATTAAGTAATATTTTAATTGTGATACTTAACTACGCTTTACAAATAAATATGTCTTTAATTTTTATCTTGTGTTTTTGATTTAAAATAATATTAGCTCTGTTCGCGCAGCATTTTCAGAACTAACCCTGAACTAGTGCTAGATTTATTTATTTTTCTGTACAAGTAGTTAAAATGAAAAAGAAATAACTAAATAAAAAAAATAAATAATTTTTAAAAGATTAAAAAAATAGAAACTGCATTAATTTTTTTTAATAAAATTATGGAGGTGAAAGTTACAGATTTTGAAACTTGAGTTTTCCAGAATATTCATCCGGGTACGCCACTGACCTGGACGCACTTGACATTTCGAGTCAGTGGCGGCGCATTGTCAAATGTGATTACAAATTTTGTAATAACTTTCGAAACTAGTGGTGACAAAGCTGGTTTAAGTAATTAGTGCAATTCCGAGGGTGAAACAGTATTGAATTACATAACAAAATAGAAATCTGTTGTAAGAATAATGATTAAACGCTCGAAATTACCTTCTAACCTAACTTAACAGCTTTTCAAAAATGTTTGATATGTTTCAGATCATGAAGCTCAGGCAGGTTTTGTTGTTAAAAAACTATTTCTTAACATTAGTCGGTTTGTTGGTTTTTGTTATAAAGACAGAAAGTGGACGTAAGTGTTTGGGGGTGTTCGGAATAATTTATTATGAATGTTTTTTTCAGCAAATAATTTACACGTTCATGACGGTGCCACAACGGCTGAAATAATAGCTGGTGATATATTTTTTGAAATAATTGACCCCCTAGAATTAGAATATACATACAGAATAAGGCCTGCCAAAGATTTTGGAGCACCTTTTGTAAGTAAAAAATGCGTTTGGAGGCTTTTTTGTTATGGATTTGTTTCAGAATGAATCGTTTTATATAAAACATGTCCCTCTTGTGCCTATTCAACCAAAATTCGGTTGTACGCCTCCTGAGAATCTTGAGGATATTGAAGGAAATGTTGCTCTAATTGAAAGAGGGTACGTGTTCATTTCCGTTTTCTAATACATTTTATTTTTCAATCTCTTAGGGAATGTTCATTCAAAATGAAAGCAATAATCGCTGAAAAAGCCGGTGCACAAGCGGTAATTATAACAGATGTTTCCAAGCCGACTGAAGAATACTTTATTGAGATGATTGATGATGACTCATCTGATGAAGTTCACATACCTGCAGCTTTTCTCATGGGGAAAAACGGTATTATGATAACAAAAACTCTGGAAAGGTTGAAAAGATCATATGCAATAATTAATTTACCCGTAAATTTAACGTTCACACCAGTACATGAAATGAATCAGCCACCATGGTTGGGATGGTAATTGATACCCCAGTTCTAAGTTGAATGAAACACAAATCAGGGTCAAGTTCCTCAATTTTTAACCCCATTTGGACACTGTACTTATTTTTATTTATTGCCAAATAATTTATTTACTGGTGTGGGGTTGTAATTTTGTACATATTAACATCGTCTGAAATGGCCACTCGTGTGCCATGTGTGGAAAAATTGCTCACCTCTAGTCAACTTAGCAATAATTTTTTAAAGAATTTACAGTTTTACTTGTTTGTACATATCACTTTATTTATTGAAATAAATTTTAAGACGTTATTTATTTCGTTTTTATTCCTCTACCAAACAAAGTAGGGAAAAATAAGGGACTAACACAAAACATTAACTTAATTCCGGAATTTTATTAAAATACCAGTATCCAAGTTGTAAAAATTAACAAATATAAATTACGACCTAGGTCTTTCCTTCTTTTCTTTGTATAACGCTAGTAGGGATACATTGGCTACTTTGACAACCTGTAACCAATAAAATGTAAATTGTCGCCTTTAATGAGGGCTCTTTGCTATACCTTGAACCTAACTCCAGGAATATCACCTACGGCATGACCTTTACGACCGAAACCTGCGACCAAAACTTCGTCGTTTTCCTCAATATGGTTCAAACAACCATCTCTGGGGACGAAAGCGGTGATTTTTTTACCGTTCTTGATCAATTGGACCCTAACACACTTACGGATAGCGGAGTTGGGTTGTTTAGCTTCAACACCTCTGCAAAAACATTAATCATTTCATGTCTCCCTAGACCAATTTTAATGTAATTATAAAAATAAAAAAACATGCACAGATCATACTTGCCTGTTGACGATGTCGAAATCAACTCCCCGCACAGAATTTTCCTGTGATTGAATCAAACTCACCCATTCACAAGCAAATCCTGCGCAGGGCGCTAATTACCCCAGGATTGAAATGTGGTACACATATCAGAGCGTAAAGTCAACCAAATTGACTTCCCAATGGTTCAGAGTACCATTCTTTAATATAGCACTATCAAAATATAAACTAAGGTACCAAGGAAGTACTTTAGTTGTCTCAAAGTGCACTTGTGTCAAAATAAGAAACTCACACTTTTTCAAGTACAATTCCTTTGGCATGTGAAGCACCCCCAAAAGGATTGGCCTTCCAGCGAGTCCCCAAATGAGCTTTTTTGTAATCTTTGTCGGCCCATCGTTGCTCTCGGCGATGGTTCACATGTTTTCTAGCCGTTCTCAAACCGCGGGGCTTGCCTGAAACACAAAAAAACATAAATCACAAAAATACAAATACGACGACGTTGAACAAAGTCTGTGGATCACATTTATAGCAAGAAATATCAATTTTATTTTCATTTAGCAAGAGGATGAAATGGATTTCTTTTAGAGGACTAAAAAGTGAGCGAAGTTACAATCAATATTTTGCAAGATAAGTTACCGTGAAGACACTTGTGGCTAATGAAATATGATGGACCAACACACAAAGTAATTAATTTTGGAAAATTTTGGCAAATTTAATGACTAAAACTTGAAAAAATGTATTTATTTACGGTAATGCATGACACTCACCCATGTTGGCTGCAGCAAAACTTCGGCAAAAGAGGGTCAGGAATGCCAACCTGACGCCGTCTAAAGTCCGAACGTTGGCAACGCCTCGAATTGGATTGTTATTTTTTGAGTTTATCAGTAAACAAACCTTGTCCTGGACTATAAATTGTGTTGCCAGTTTGTTATTAGTGCTCTAATTATGATTTCGTGTCGATTATGTGTGTTAATCAAAGAGCATTGCAATTTTGTTTTTGATTTTTTGAGAAATTGGGGTTATTGTTGATATTATGTTGGTAGTAGACTGGAATCGATCCAATTTTTTTGTGATAGAAGAGGATAAGCGATTTTTGACAGTTCGAAGCGCACTTTTTGTATATTTTTTTAAGCAACCTATCGAGTTCTTGGCTGTATAGCTTTTTTTGTACTTCTATTCTGGACCAAGTTATAATGTTTGCGTGGTTTACGTTTTTGCTCCGTATTTTCTAACAATTAAGGTAATTATCAACGCCTTCTTTTGATAGTAATCTAATTACTCGTTTGTTTATTTTGCGATTTTTGACAGTAGCAAAAATAACACACTCCGTAAACAAAAGCACATTTGCGGCTTATTATTAGAAAAATGATTTCCCAATGTTTGTTTTATTCCAGATACGGTATTGAACATGGAAAATGCTCAAGAAAGGGATTTTCACAGAAGTTTGGAGCCTGACGTGATCATTAATCATGAACTCAGTGAAGATGAAGAAGTGAGTCTAATTATTACCAAAAAGGCCCCCATAATGTGCTAAATCAGACGGAATAGGGGGACATTTCGTTTTGTAATCGATAAAATTTTGCTCAGGCCTCTTTAAGGCTTATTTTCCAAAATTGTGCTTTCGGAGCCTACTACCTATTCTGAAACATTTTTAACACAACTAAGTGGGCATCAGTGACATTTGATATTCATTTGTTTTCTTTGTTGGCGGTGCCGAAGAATTAGATACGCCGTTTTTTGATAACAACAATTATTAAAAGATCTTTTTGTCAAAAAAAAAATTCAATGTTAAATTATGTTTTTTTTTCAGGAAGTTACGTGCATAAAGAGCAAGGACGTCCACTCTTCAATCAACGGACATCCCAAAACGGTGCAACCAGACATATCCATAATTCCCTTAAATAAAAAACCCCAAATCAAAATAAAACTCTTCAAAAAGGAGTATTCCCCCTCAAAGGACGACACGAAAGTACAAAGCATCTCTCGATCTCCTCGTCAAACGGTAAGACTGGTATCAAAAGACGAAGCAGAACGTGCTGGCGACACGTACACTCGACGCAAATCTCTCCCTCTAGAAAAATGTCACATTTGCAAAAAATTCTTCCGTCGAATGAAAACGCATTTACTAAAACACGAACAAACCAATCGAAACCCAAACGATCCGCTCACTTGTACGTTTTGCATGAAGGGTTTCAACACTCAGAGCAACTTACTCATCCATATGAGGACTCATACCGGTGATAAACCTTACGTCTGTGAGGTTTGCCATAAAGGGTTCGCCCAGTCATGCAATTTGGTCAATCACGTGAGGATACATACGGGGGAAAGACCGTTCAAATGTCCTCATTGTGACAGGGCGTTTACCCAATCGGGGAATCTTAATAATCATATAAGACTTCATACAGATGAGAAGCCGTTCAAGTGTCATTTTTGCGATAAAGCGTTCGTCCAATCCGGAAATCTTAATTCTCATATAAGAAATAATCATAAGTTTGTTGATGATGGCGCGAATGATTCTGTTAGTGAAAAAGTAGAAGAATATAAATGCTAGCTTAGGTTTAAAGATGATGACTTGATTAAAGAAGAAACGGAATGAACTAAATGGTAATATTTGGGGTTTACTCATGTGGGTTAAAATGTTATTCTTTTTCGGCTTTTTCGAAAACAACATGGTTTGTTGATAACTGAGGTTGCGTAAATGACCTGAGAAAAAATTATAATTTTAATAATTATCTTTTTTGGGACTTGACAAACAAAAATTATCTCTGTGATTGCTTCACTTTTTTTGTTTTTGATTTTTATTTCAGTTATTATTAGCAGATGAGTAATTTTATTATTTAATCTTTAGGACTTTTCAGGGAAAAAATATTGTTAATTGATAAAAATTGTTTTCGTAGACATTCTAGGTGTGAAAGCCGTCAATAACACATATTATTCTTATGACCCACCTTTATACAGAGTGTTTCAATATGATATTCCTATGTGCAAAAGTTCTATTTGTGACGAGTAGTTCAAGGTGACTGTTAAAGGCACCATTTTTTATTTATTCATAGAGGTGTATTATGGGCAATATTACACTATTATTTCAAGGAAATATAATTTACTTGGACAAACATACTGTGTTTATGAATACCTCTATAACATAAAACTATTAGTTTATTTTATTCACTGACATTTATAGACTGTAAAATAGATAGATATTTTTAATAAATATTAAAAAATTACAAAAAAAAATCATATAAATGGATAAGTGTAAATCTATAATTAGTAACACTTAAGATTAATCCGTTACTATGTTTCTGGGTAAAAATTTTTTTTTACAACAAACATGTCAGCTTAATTATTTAATTGAATTCTACCAGTTGTGAAGAAAATTATTGTAGACTTAATACTTTTATTTGTAGAGTGCATTATGGCTAATTTTTACGTACTAAATTGCAATAATTCTAAAAAATCTAGTCAAAACATTGGAGCCATATTTTTTTAATTTTGTTTTTGGATGTAGCCAAAAGCAGCACGCTAATAATTGAAACATTCTGTAATAACATCATTAGGTGCTATAAAGTTTCCTATACAGATTTGCCATATTTCTGCTCAAAAAGAGTTAACGCAACTGTTTTAATAATAAAGATATTTAGTCAAGTCACTATCACGTAATACTCATTGCTTTCATGATATTCGTATTTTTGTAGTTACTCTATATTATCATTTTTTATACTATATTATATACTTACATAAATTTATACTTATAAGACTTAGTTTTTACAACAAAGTCTGTAAATTGTCGGATTGTTTTAGTGATTTTAAAAGACTAATTGGATGAGACTGTAAGTTTGCATAGTATGTCGCTGATAATTATTAGTGCAGAATGAAAACACGCGACAGCTTCCAGCAAGGAGAGGATTTTGAAAAGGAGAAAAATACGCTTAGGACTGGCACAAACTATGCAAGTTTTTTTAGACTATCGTGCAATAACTAGAGATTTATTTGGCCAAATTATTGATCTCGAAAAATGTATTTATTTATCGTCAATCACCGGTCATGTATACTCATCAATCTTCTGACTTCCATTCAATAGATTTGTAGTTTCTGTTCTATTATTATTATTGTCCCAAGTGTACAATATGTTCCTTACACTTAACTAATACAAATTTGTACTGTATTTTGCATGTCACTGTAGTTTTATATATAAAACAAATAAATATACGAGAAGTATTCCGTTTTAAATTCACTCCCATTCAAGTGAGCTATGTCACACTTCAATCAAATTCAACCATTCCTAGAAAGCCAAACTTTTTACGATGTTTTTATTGAAGACTATTTCAAGAAAACTACCTTTAAACCTGTGGAAATTCCCTTACTTACCTTTCTACTACCCTCAAAATCGAAACTATGCCGACCATAAAATCCCAGACCGCCTCAAAAACATGGAAGATGAAAGAGACCCTCAGTTTTTTGACATGGTCGAATATTTTTTCCACAAGGCTTGCATTTTGATTGAGGATCGATTAATCGAAGAGTTGGGGGAGATAAAAGGGACCAAGATGTCTATCGAGAGTCGTAAGGCTCGAGTAAAGGGTATTCTATCTTTGATGGAACAATGCGACTATATTCTGGATTTTTGTTTTCCTATTAAGAGAGATAATGGAACATATGAGACAATCCAAGCTTATCGGGCCCAACACAGCTCCCATAGAATGCCCATGAAGGGTGGTATTCGCTATTCACTCGACGTTAACATGGATGAAGTCCAGGCTTTGTCTGCTTTGATGACCTTTAAGTGTGCTTGCGTTGATGTACCTTTCGGTGGAGCTAAAGCTGGGATTAAAATCAACGCGAAGAAATATTCCGAGAATGAATTGGAGAAAATCACTCGTAGGTTTGCGTTAGAATTGGCCAAGAAAGGGTTTTTGGGGCCAAGTGTTGACGTCCCAGCCCCAGATATGGCAACAGGGGAGAGGGAAATGGCCTGGATTGCGGATACCTACTCCAAGGCTATGGGTTACAGGGATATCAACAGCAAGGGATGCGTCACCGGAAAACCCATCAATCAGGGAGGAATTCATGGTCGGGTTTCTGCAACCGGGAGAGGACTTTTCAACGGCCTTGACCTCTTCATCAATGACCCGCATTACATGAGTTTGTGTGGTCTTACTCCAGGGTGGCAAGGCAAGACTTTTATTGTGCAAGGATTTGGCAACGTTGGCTTGCATGCTACTAGATATCTACACAGGGCGGGGGCTAAATGTATTGGTGTCATTGAATTTGACGGTGCCCTCCATAACCTCGAAGGAATTAACCCCAAAGACTTGGAGGAATATAAATTAACCCATGGAACGATAGTTGGGTATCCCGGTGCTAAAGCTTTCAATAAGGACGCTCTCATGTACGAACCTTGCGATATTTTGGTACCCGCAGCTGCGGAAAAAGCAATTCGCAAAGACAACGCGGATAAAATCAAAGCTAAGGTTATCGCTGAGGGGGCGAACGGGCCAACAACCCCTGCCGCTGATAAAATTCTCGTTAAGAAGAATATTTTAGTTCTTCCAGATTTGTACGTGAATGCTGGGGGTGTAACAGTGTCTTATTTCGAGTGGTTGAAAAATATTAATCATGTTTCGTTCGGGAAACTGACCTTCAAATATGAAGAGGATTCGAATAAGCTATTGCTCAAGTCGGTTGAGGAGTCGTTGAAGAAATCACTAGGGAGTGCTTCTAGTAGAGTCGAGATTGCACCGACTGAGGCATTTAGGCTGAGAATGGCAGGGGCTTCCGAGAAGGATATAGTCCAGTCTGGACTGCATTATTCAATGGAAAAAGCAGGCAAGTCCATTAAACAAACCGCAGAGGAACATAAATTGGGGTTGGACTTACGAGCGGCCGCTTATATGAACTGCGTGTCTAAGATTTTCTCAACTATTAATGTAGCTGGACTTACTTTCTAAATTTTGTTGTATGAATGAAATTTTATTTAATCAGACATTTTTATTTGAGTACTTAGAAGTACAATATCACACTAACATACATACTTTGAAAGCAAATACACAAACATGTCACGAAAAAAAAAACAAATAAAAAACTATAAACAAATTTACACAATTTATGTACATCATACCATCACTATAAAAGTACAACTCATTTAATATCATGAATATGAATGAATAAAATGGCACACAAAGTAACACTCATATATGGCCGTTCCTAATAAAGCCAGTTAGCTGTGCCTATTTCCACGCAATCGGTGATCTACGTGTTATTAGGCACGGCTAAATCCATAACGGAACCGTATAAAGAATATAAATAAAAACACTTAAAAAAGTTGACATCACAGTTGTACAGAAATGTGCAACAAAAAGACGTCGTTTCATAAGAGTGAATCACAATCGAAAATAGTACGCCCCTATCACTGCATATTTTGCCATCCATGATATGTTAATATGCAAGAAAATTTCGTCTTACACATTTCTGCTGAAAGAAGTTTAAACAGAATAAACATCTACCTATAATACAATTGAGCTAAAAGTGATACATTTTTGAAAAAATACACTCCCGACATTTGCAAATCTAAAACACATGTATAATTGGTCTAAAAAATATTGCAACATAAACCACGAGTTTTGTTTGGTTTGATAATTCAATGGGTTTAGAGCAGTCTACTTAGCTGTCCTTAATTTAAATTAGCTTATATTTAGTTAGGCCTTCTAATAGTTAACTTTTTCTCTAACAGTAATGCTCGTACACATAACTATTAAGTTAATTAATCTAACACTCAATTTGCGGTTGCAATAAATGGAAGAAGTGCTGTAACATCGTCTTTATGTCGTTGAACTTACATAGTGTTTATTTTCAGTCCGTTAAAGTAATCAATACTTTTACAAATACCATTTATAACAAAAAAAAATAGAACATTCAGAAAATAGTATAGCTCAGTCTTATGCATAAAGCATTCATAATAACAGAGTAAAGACTTCGCAAAAAATTGATTGGTTTAGACGAAAGCTAAAAAAAATTCGTTGCATAAAAATTCCTTGTTTCATAAACATAATTTTTTAAGACCTAAGTTGGAGATTAAAAGCACCGCATTTTACGTTTTATCGCGACAAAACTCTTGGTTGTAAAGGACGAAGAAGTCTCACGAAAATTCTCCCTAGCTCATTTCATAAAATACTGTTTTTTACATGTACATTATAAATAAATATTATTTAAATACAGCTCAAAATTGCGTTAAAATCGACAAGTATTGCTATTACACTAAGATGGCCACTACTTACTAAGTAGCTTTTTTGCCACCACGGGGTTTTATGGACTCTGATAATTGCCACATTGCATCTTCACCAATGAAATCATCAAAGTTTTGGAAAAACTGAATAATACGGTCTTGTTTTTTGAAAGTATAGATACTGAAAAATAAAAATCAAATACATTGTACGTCTTTTATTATTGTGTATTTACCCTTTCTTAAACTTTTTCATATTTTCAACAATATTGTACTGTTGCCATCTCTTCGAAAAGTTTATTGTACCATCAGGTAATAAGTTACTATTTCCTATGTGAACAAAAGTTAAGTCTTGCAGAACCAACCCTCTGAAAAAAACATAAAATCAGATCCAAGTCAACAAAATTTGCCAAACAGCTTACATGTAGGGGATGCAAGGGGGCTGAGTCTCAGCCAAAGCCACTCTATAAGCCCTAAAACTCGACGAGCTGTCTATCAAAGCACAATACTCTTTCAACCCTTCTTGCACATGTTTCTGCCACTCCAACCTTCGAATCGGAGCCGAATCCAGCGCCGACAGCAGTGCCAAATACGAATTAAAATTATTGATTTTCCTCAAATGTTTCATAATTTTAATAAATTTCAAAAAATACTTTTCCCGGACATCTTTTCCCTCCGCTGTTAATATCCTCGTGCGTGCCCAATACGACATTTTATTAAAATGTTCAGTGAACCTTGTCAGATTTGGACTCCTCTCCTCGTTTTGTTCCTGTGCCCAAATCAACACTTCCGGTATTTCGATTTTCATAAACAAATCAGCATCAAGAAGAGTCATCTGTTCGGCGATTTGCTCCGATTTAAAGTCGAGCAAAGTCGAAGTTCTCGCGGTGAGTGAGAGACTCGTTACGACATTGGTGTATTTGAGACTCATTTGTTTGGCTTCATATCGTTCCAAGTGTTTCACTCGGAGGGCTTTAGCCAAGGTGATTTCACCAGAAGAGATGAGTTGTTGTACGAAATGCATGAGTTTGCATTGGAGCTGGTCGTCCAAATCAGAAACACTAAAATGTCTTATTTTTAGAAAAAAAATCGTAAATATGGTTTTAACTTACGTCAAATCATTGACTACGCGAACGATTAAAGCGAAAGCCTCCGATCGTAATTTCTTATTGTTGGGTTTGAAAGAAAAGTGTTCGTATCTTCTTATAAGTTTAGTAATTAGGTCGAAAGGGGTGATGAAAGTGCGGTATGTTGTTAAAAATGCTTCTTGATACGTAAAAACTAAAATAAAGATTAAAAAAATTATGCCAAAATACACTTATTATCAAGCACAGAACAAACATGCGAAGAAAAAAAGCAAAATTTCTAAGATTTTAACTACAACAATATTCCTTATTTTTTAGCTTTTTGACAACTTAACAAATAAGATCAACAATCATTTTATCATGCATTTGATGTTTATTATAGATTTTTTTTGTTGAAGTTTGTTATAGATTTAAAAATATTTATCGATGTAAATGTGGTTGGTTGTTCGTATTTTTTTACATTGTATTAATAAAAAATTGCTGAGTTTTGTTTTTAAATAAATAAATCGTGTATAAAAATGTCACAAAAATGGAAAAAAGTGAAGGAAAGTGGCTGAAAGTCTTAACTTTTTACGTACCATTTTCCTTTTCTTCTGCAATTCGAAGTAAAAACATTTTTATTAACAACACATTACACGGCAGAAAGCATAGACGTTTATGAACAGAAATTTAAAATACAAAGTTGTGCAAAATTTGCTTACCTCCATTTTTGGTGGCCTTTGTTGCTTGAATAATGAGGCCATCGATGGGCCCCCCTCTGATATCAGGTCCCTCTTCATCCGGTTTCTTCATAACTAACCAATCATCAACGTTTACTTCTTCCATTAAGTCTATATCACAGCGATTAACTTCACTAATTTCATTCTTATCTTCAGCAGTCTTCAATACAGAATTCGCAGTATGTTCTAGCAAATCCGGTAGTGTTTTAACCGGCGATTGCGGTTTAACTTCGTTATTTGTGGGTGTAGGCGGCGGCGACGGTTTAACCGAACTGTTTCGAGACCTCTGTTTAGGCGGGAGAGCTGGGGGAGGAGAATTTGATTCCATTATGACGGTGTTTGGGGAATGCAAAGGCGATGATGATACTCTACACATAAACAATGGGTTAGACAAATGATTTCTTATTATGGGGTTGTACCTTTGGTCCATTGTGGAATGTGGTGGTACGTTTAGAATTTGAATTTGAGTATGTGATGAACGACTAGAACTGTGTGAAGTGTGACTGAATGAACATGACTGGGTTGTTGGTAGACCGGGGGTTGGAGGTTGGGCCCAATGGGACTGCACCATGTGCACCGAATGCCGCATGAATTCCTGTTCATTGGCGTGGGAGCAGTTGCCGAACATTTCCATGTATGCCATTACTGGAAAAGCAATTCAAATTCAGAGGGTTTTCAAACCAATTTTGTTATTTATCAGTTATGTCAAACATTTGTATGGTGTGTGCCTTGTTAACATGCAAAAGTCGAAGTTTCATTGAAAAGTAAACTAAGCAAAGCGAAAATTTCAACAAAATATTTCAAATCAGTCTGTTTTGATATGTTCCAGTGAGAATGGTACGAAAGTGCACAAAAGGTACCAAAATTCCTTGCCCCTTGTACCGATTTACAGTTTTCTGTAACTGCTGAATTTTTGGTATCCTGTATCTACGCTTCCGTAAAATGGAGATGTTTTGCAAAAAATCTGTTAGTATAACCACTTTTTGCTACACTAAAAAAGACAAAAATTGTACAATGGACACTATAAACACAAAAATGTTACAGTTAGAAAAACAAGTGCTGAACCACAAATCACACCAAACTGTTTAGTTTGAACAACAAAAATTGGTCAAGCTTGTAAAAAAGAGAAAACGAAAAGGAAAATGTTCTTTCTAGCGGCTTACTTACCAGAGTAAGCCACAGACTGGAACACTATGAACAAATTTAATCGCATTAAAAACGTTCTAACGATCTATTTTTCTATATTTTCAACTATACGCTAATTTAAAGAAAATTAATTGAAACTTACTGTGTTTTTTCTTGGGTGGGAGAGGTGGAGGCTTATTGCTGTCTTGTCCTATCGTACTTGACATACTAGTACTACTCGCAAGGCTTTGATGGGATTGGTGCATTGGGCAAGTGACTAAAAGTTCCCCTCCTGAAATCACATTTCTAACACAATTACAATTAGTTAAGACCACGCACCTAAATTACTATCAGGTACATTATCATAAGGTGAGGGTTGCCTTTCTTTTCTCTTCGTTTTCTGTGGAACAGCAGGCGGGTGTATCTCATCAGCGTTGCTATCAATCTCGGTGATGCTCATTTGTTGTCCAGCACTGACTATCGTCGACACCAATGAACTGCTACTACTGCTACTGCTCGTCTTTTGATCGAAATTCTTGATAGTCAAAAGCGAATCGCCTTCTTTGTGTGAACTGTGCATCCTACTTTCGGTTTTAACCGATTCAGCTAACATTTGTTTCGACGTGTGTTGAGTCCACTGTGAGCTAACCGAACTCTGTTGAGAGCTTCGTTTGGAGTAACTCGATCGGTAAGACTGCGACGATATAAAACCTGAGTCGGTGTTTGATAGTCGATTGTAGTCGGTGATTTGACTGGATATGTTTGAGCTTAATGATGATTCCTCCCAGGAACTGTGAGACCCGTTAGCGCCTACAAAACACTGTATTTCTCACTTTAGAGTGGATATTCTCATTACCGAAAATATCAGATGAGTGATTATCGACTTCACTGTCACATGTCCGCTCCATTATTCCTTTAATTTCGTCGTCTTCCTCGCCACGCGAGTGATTTAATACCGAGTCTAAACTACCCGCACTTGCTGATAAGAGGGAAATTGAGTCTTCAGGGGATTTCGACCTAACTGAAACTCTAAATACCAAAACAAATCGATAAGAAGGTAACATGAAATAAAAGGTTGGCTCACCTTTCTAGACTAGAAGCAATAGGGGAGTTATCCATACTTGAACATTCATCTGTCAATCGATGTAATTTATAGTGTTTCTTCTTTGGAGGTAAGGGAGGTGGTGTTATACAACTGGTCGGTTCCGAGTGGCTTATATTAAACAAAACACTGCAATTGGTTTGGTTATTTCGACCTGAACACATACAACATTTAATGTAATAAGACAGAATTTATGATACGGTTTGGTCGTTAAATTGGTAGTAAATGCGGTTACAATACAATTAATAGGCCAATTACGTGACAGATTTTGAAGCCAGGTTTATGGACTAGAGTGGAGCTCTATTTCAAGCTTTTCCGCTTTTTACAATTCACGCCACTTTTGATGATTTAATTAAGTAGGTAATCAGAAATATATTGAATTTTTAAGCTTTCTTCAATGAAGTTTTCAAAATTATTCTGAATCATCGAGAGCTAAACCGTTTCATTTTCTTCTTTAAAAACTTTTGTATCTAATTCACTAAGCGACATGTCTTTTCTAACAAGCATAATTCTTGGTATCAGTCTTAAAACACACCATTTGGCGTTTTTATTGATAGTATTTTGCTTTTTCGATGATTTTTTTTCGAAAACTTTATGTAATATTTAATATTTTCGTGTTGTCATTTCGACAATTAAAAGATACAGAGTGTTTCACACAACTTTACGAGGCATGTGCCGAATGTACGCACCCAAATATACAAAAGTCACAAAACACTAGATACAATAAATACACATTTAATTATTTAATTTTTGGAAACCCATGACAGTAGTTGTCAAACTAATCACTGTTTCATTAATAGTCATAAACTGCAGTTTTTCAGAAACAATTATCATTTGTTCTATTAAGACACAGCGTGAATATGATTTTAGTTTATCTATCTTAATCACTAACTAACTAAAAACGTTGTAATTTTTTATAGGGTGAACAAACGAGAAGATTATTCAATTTTTCAAAATTTGTAATCGAGTTCGTATCGGAATATGTATTATTGATTGCATCCTACAGGCGCAGGCCTCGTAAAATTACGTGAAACACCCTGTATATCGAATTGGCTAAAAAAATAGGGATTTCCATTAAAAAAAAATCGATAACGTCATTATTCAAAAACCTAAAGTGTAAAATTTTAAATCAAGTGAAAATTGTGTATTTTTTTAAAAAAGAATTCGCCTGTTCGAGCATTTTTGCCAAAATAAAGTATTTTCAGTTTTAATAAGATTATTCCATAATTTTGCCGCTCACTGTATATGGAATTCGACAATGATGGGGGATTTCTGCAGGTTTCTGCAAAAGAAAGGCTTTACTCCTCAAAAAAAAACAAATACGAAATTCTTGAAAATATTTCTTTGTTAAATTTAGGTTCAATTTATTATCTAGTGTTTCATTTTGTGCAGTTTAAATTTAGAAATGGTTTAATACAACATGAGCGATACTTCGACCACTCTTTAAATATGAAAACAAAAATAACAAAAAAAACCTTACGTGACGGAAATTTCTGGACAAAATTACGTAGGATACAAGTATTTTTATCAATGTTAGAAAAAAAATTGCAAAAATGTCTCCTAGTGTTATTATTTTAAACAAAATTTTTGTTGTTTATTGCCAGTTTTTAATAAAACTATAACTTCACATTTGTATTTTTCTAGTCTTTGATAAACTAAAATAGGAACTGTCTTAAGAAATTTTTAGTTAAAATGTTTTTTTTTTTTCATTTAAATATTGTATTTTAACGTTTTGTGGTGGGCTAAACCGAAGCCTTATTTGTCTAAATTTGTTTATACCGGGTGCGGCATCCATTACGCCCAGAAAGAAAATCCCCACTTCTAATTAAATAAAATTGTTGAATTTTTTCACACTTACCTGGGCATTAGTAAGGTACATTCTCTAATTTTTTGTTAATTTTTCATTTACAAACAAAGCCAAAAAATAAATAAAAACTATGTTTCTCAAAAAAAGTTTAATTCTAATTTTTATACTGACCTACACAGATTCACTTCCTACAATTGGTTACAAAATCAGAAAAGAAATACCAATTAGATTTTGAATTAAACGCAATTTTCCGTCTTAACTTTGAAAATCATTTTTATTTATAACCTGCTACTTGTGCCATCGTAAATTTTGGTGACAATGGGGAATTGCAATTGGGGTAAGATTCCAAGATTTACAACAAATAGACCTTTTAAAGCGGTCGGCTACCAGTAAATGATTCTTTTGTTGGCAAATTATACCATTTTGTCATAAATCACGGGTCTGGTTTGTGTTTAAATAAAAAAAGCGATTATTTGGCTAACCAAGTCAAAATTTAAAATTGTGATATCAAAATTTTACAGATTCATTTAGAGTAAAAACTTTGTAGGTAGATTAACATAAAGTATTCATAAAACACACAAAATTGTTACGGACTCATTTATTATCAAAAAAAATTAGAAAAATTCTCAAATTATACCCTATCAATAATTTAGGTATATGAAATGTCGCCAGTTTTAATAAATTAGAAGTCGCGATTTATCAATGGGCGTAACCGATGCCGCGTATTTTAACAACAACACAACAAAATTTCGGTTGTTTATGAAGGTTTATTGTTAGTTTTTAATAATTAACAATTTTGAAAATGTTTCTTTCTACCTAGATGATAGTCTCAAGAACTGAGAGAAATTGTAATTTTTCCAACTATTGATTATATTTTCAGTTAACAATTTACTTTTCTAACATTTAAATTTCCATAATGTTTGTCACAATTTCATTAAGCAGTATCTTGTTTACTCAAAAACGCAAACAGATGTAAAGATAAACAATATCAACAAACATTGCTCCACTATTGCCAGATTTGTATGTTTGGCTTTACAATTTTAGTTTACAATCATAAACCCTGTCTTTTCCTTGAATTGTTTGAATTAAAATACTAACCCATCTGGTAGCGGGGGCTTGGGAGGTGGACTGGAATCCCTCAAGATCGACTCCGTGCTATGACTACTTCTCACAATCGGCGGCCCACACAAATTCTGCTCCAACAACTGCCTCTCCCTTGGAGTCAGAGGAATATCAGGTAAAGAATTTCGTTGTGCTGGCATCTCTAAACTGGTGTTAACGTACGAACTCCTTGGTGTTGTCTTATAAGAAATTTGTTGGTGCGCAATCTTCTCCTGAACCAACCTTATGAGCTCCTGCACCGCCACCTCGACTTGTGCCACTATTTCGTTAACATTTTCTTTCGTTAATTCGGTGCTTTTGTCATCAATCAAAGCATCGTCGCATAATTTGATCAATCTGGCAACACTCTGATACATGTGACTGGTTGCGGAAAAAATCGCGTTGCTCGAATCCGAATTGATCGACGATCTTACAACGAGATTTATTTGCCACACGGTGTCGAGCACTATGGTGCCATTCCCCGGCAACATTTCGAGCTTTTGCTTCGAGACGACGTCCCGGAAGTGTTTCAGCGTGGCCTGGGTCTGTTTCCAGAGGTTCTCCAGTTCCTGCAAAGGCCCTTTGGTTGTTGAATACGCGTGGTTGACCATATCCGATTTGGATGGTCGCTCTTTAGGGCTGTGTGAGCGGATGCCCGGGCCTGTGGGGCTGCGCATTTGGGAGATTTTGCCCAAAAAGTCGTCTTTGAAAGATCGAGCGCGGCGAGCGAGTTTGGTGCTTTTGAAAGAGGGCTTGTGGCCGCCGGGACCGGACCCGGCCAAAGGTGAAGCAATGGGACTGTCGCTTTCTACAAAAAAATATTTAGATTATTAGAAACACTGGAGTTATCACACCATAAAAAATGAAAGATGTTACATACATCACGTACTCGAGTGTAAAATGATACCAAAAAATTCTACATTTATATTCTGAGGAAAATAGAGACAACAATGTCAAGCGTTTGCAAATATTTGCGTTAACTCTGGCATAGTCGCTACATAATTACAACGATATACTCTGTTCATTCTATTTTATGTGCAATATTTGCGTTACGTAAGTTGAAAAAAAAACAAGATTTTACTTCTAGGTTTAGCCTATAACTTAAATTTCAAACACAAAACCAAAAAAACAACTTACCTATCATGATTACAAATAACTTCAAGACTTAATTTTTGTTTGTTGTTCACATAAAGGTAGAGTAATATCTTATTTATATTAAGATAATAAATATTGCGAAAATGGCAATAGGGAAAAAGTTTTTATGAACGTTTTTCAACTTTTATTAGGTGTGTAAGATTTTAAGAAGCAAAAACAATTTTTTGCTTTCCTGGAGTAATTGCAAAATACGTATTTTGTCAATTAACAATTAGTAACAGTTTAATTAAGGGTTGTTTTTCATATCAATTTTTATCTCCTATTTTATGGTAATTAGATAGCTTAATTTTTAACTGTTATTTCTCCAAATAATTTGATTGGTTGGTCCTAAAGTCATGGGCGCCCACAGGGGGGGCCAGTGGGGGCCGTTGCCCCCCCTGGGACAATAGTGGTTGCTATTTTATATAAAAAAAGATTTTTTTGATTTTTCACAATCTCGTTCTAATTTAAATTTTCATGAACGAAATAAGAAACTACTTTTTACATTTTTATCACGAACCGAGTGATATGAAAACAGACGAATAAAACTGTTATTATTAATTTCACTCTTTTTTTTAAATTTATTTAATGTTACTGATGATCTTCTTGTATATGTTTTTTTACAATTATTTAGTAAAGAGACAAAAATTTTGCCAATAAAAGTCACAAATAACATTAAACAAAATTACAATTTAGGATACAGCTTCCTTGTTTCCTCTTTTAATAGCCTATAGCAACAAAACTTGGAAAATTATTTTTCCAACAGAAATAAATAGAGTCAAAGTGCAAACTTTAAACCCTTATAACTTCGAAATTTTTATAGATAAAATTTTTTTAACATTTTTCCATGTTCCTGGTATCTTACCTTATATGGCATTTTTCTCTGGGGCGCGAGTTCTGGCGCACCTGTATATAAAAATCTTGATCAAGACCACCCTGTATAAAAACAGAGTACACAACTCTTTATACCTATAAAGGAATTTTTAACAATATTTTGAAAGTACTTTCGCTTCTTTAATTCATTACAATTTTTATAGGTTTTGAGTTGCGTAATTGCAAAATTTTGGCAAAATTATTAATCTTTTTACTCAATATTTCAACATGAATGGGAAAGTGGCTTGGTAAATTTTTTTTTGTTAGTATTTATTTGAAAAAATTGTGTTTTTTTATATTGAAAATTAAAAAAAAAATAAACTTACCTCACTTGCTGGTATATTTCCGTCTTTTTTTTTAAATTATCGTCATATTTGTTTAAATTTCTCGTCTCAATTTTTTGAACATTTTTTTATATAACTAAATTTTAAGTTCATACATTATCTACTATTCGTTTACTACTTTATCAGTTTTCATTTTTATCTCTTGACAACGAGTAGAGATAAAGTCACCTTTGGACAAATTATATTCGTACTAATGTAATTATTGTCAGTGACACTGATAACAACAATCCAAAAGTAATTATTATGATTATGCGGTTTGTCGGATGCACTTTCATCCGCATAGTGTTATCTTACTACACAAGGGAAGTAAAGTCGTAAGTAGTAATAAATGAATTTTTATTTATTTATTCAGAATACAGCAAATATTGTTACATTGCGTCTTCAAAGGATTTAAAATGAAACTGCTCCAATAAATTACAAAAGCATTGCAAGCCTATTGAATCAGAAATCGAAACCTACACCGGACTCGCTAAATAAGGAAAACAAGTTTTACTTTAAACGCTGTTGATAATTTAAACAAAAACTTCATGCCAAATATGGTATTAAAAGAGGATCATAAAATAAAATTAAAGAAAACTGAAAATAAAAAAATGTGAGAATCGTCATTTTCCTTGTACGGCACTAACCCCATGATATTTCCGGTCACTTAAAAATTCAAGATCAGCATCTAATCCCATAAAGACACTTCAGAGACATACGTTTTATAAATAAGTAATGAAGAGACATTTTTGAGATCGTCTTGTTAGGATGTCAGTCTTTAGCAATTTATTTACATACAATGTTACAAAATAAATTTGCATGCATCCTATACTAAAAAAGGAAGTGACCAAAAGTAAAGTTGATAAGTTTACCAATAATGACGTCAATGTGTGTCATATGTATTCGACGTGATTAATGTGCTAGGTAAACTTTCTAAAAATTGTAACAACTAAAAAGTTTGTAGCATTTAAAAAAATATCAAATTATTCAAGCCTTAAATAACACTAATAGTAAGTTTATAACGACATTGCAGCTATTTTTAAGTAATGATAACAATGATGTAACCACATAATTACCCAAAGGCAAGGTTTACAAATTAATTACTTCAAGTTATTCTTAATAAAATTTTAATAGTATTTACCTGTGTTGTTTTACTTAAAAAAACTTCAAGAGCACTTTTTGCGTCCAAGCCAAACAACAAACACATTGGAACTGCACCCAAAACCACTAATTAATAAACTTAAACTATTACTAATTACCATAAAATAACACTGACTAATACGAGGAAATAAATTTATTCCAGACAATGAGTCAAAAAATCACGAGCGATTTTACAGCCACTGAAAACATGCTCAGCTCGAGTGAACAAACTTAACTTCAGCAGTAAGGAGACGACTGATTCAAGAAACTGAGGACGAGTAGGGGAGTTATTTACTGAAACAACAGATACAATAATGTGTTGAAAAACATAACCTATCCCACTCGAATCTACGACCTCATATTACAAATTATTTTGTAGCGTTTTATGGGCCTAAATTTAAATGGGCAAAAGACGCGTAAAATGTACAAATATTTACAAATTTTCTGCATGTGTGGAATGTGAATCATACGTCTTCAACATTTTTATAGGACACGTTAAATTTTTTCGTGTTTATTTTTTAACACGTAAATATTTATAAGCAAAAAGTACGCTCCAAATTTTCAACACAGACAGTATACTAATACTATTAATGAATAAATATTTTCTTTTATTTTCACTGGGCCACTCTGTACACTTATTATACAAAAGTAGATTACAAGATAAACATGTGGCTTTGGTATGCATATCATAGAAATAAGAATCTAATTCTGTTCTGAATGCACTCGGAAAATGACAACATCTGTTATAGATTTTGTTACAGAGTTCTATTTTTGTATATTAATTAGTAAGTAAATAATATTATGATGACCTTATTGGGAATTATTTGACACGATGACGTAAAAACTACTGAATTAATAAATTGTCACGAATGGGTATAACACCTTCCAAGCCCACACAAAAATTCCCATTTAAATCATCACAAAATCTCTATTTTCGATATGTGGTAACGTTTACTCGAAGATTTTTATGATCAAACTTCCTGTATTACACCATCATCAAGTAAAGTGTTGTGTAATTTTTAATTAGACATAATTAAAACACGATTTTCTTAGTCTCGATGGTAAAATTATTACTTTTAAACGTATATTTCCCAAGACTAAAATCGCCTTCCAGAGTTCTGGAAAATTAAAAAAACTTTTCCAAAATTTAAGGATTTATTAAAAAGGCTTGTGGGCGGTAGTTAAATGCGATAAAAAGACGCTAATTAAACCAAAGATGTCTATTTTAATGTCATTAAATGTGCAAGTTACCTTGATAAGAAAATAATGCGAATTTGCTCATTTACTCTTTTATACAGGCTGCGCCAGAACTCGCGCCCCACAATTTTTTTAAGTAAGGTAAGATACCAGGAATGTGAAAAAAATGTTTACAAAATTCTATCTGTCAAATTTTTTTGACATTTGACATTTTTTAAATTTATTTAATGGTACTGATGATCTTGTATATGTTTTTTTACAATTATTTAGTAAAGAGACAAAAATTTTGCCAATAAAAGCCACAAATAACATTGAACAGAGTTACAATTTAGGATACAGCTTCCTTGTTTCCTCTTTTAATAGCCTATAGCAAAAAAAACTTGGAAATTATTTTTCCAACAAAAATAAATAGAGTCAAAGTACAAATTTTAGACCCTCATAACTTCGAAATTTTTATAGATAATTTTTTTTTAACATTTTTTCCATGTTCCTGATATCTTACCTTATATCGCATTTTTCTCTGGGGCGCGAGTTCTGGCGCACGCTGTATAAGGTTTGGCCAATTGTGTCAAAATTTTACTAGTCAGTATCTCAGATTAATAATTCAAATGAGTTTTTAAGTTGAATAAAAAATAGAGAGGGTTAAATTATTATTACCTCAAAAATTTTATTTTAAATGTTAAATGAGAAAAATAGGAGAATAATAATTGTATAGTTGAGTGAAAAACGGAAATAGTTGCAAAAATTAAGACTTTTTTTTCAGACAATTTCTCAATCCTCCGTCAATACTCAAAGTTAATTCTTTTTTCATAATAAATAATATAAACTCACAGACCCAAAATTGTTAATTTATTTTAAATGAGTTAGGAAATGCAAAACTGAAAGTTGAGAAAAACGTTTTCTTTTTCCAGTAATTCATAAATTAAAGGATAGTTTGTTAAAACCTTAAACAAATAACTTTAAAGCATCTTTTCTTACACCTGTAATCACGACGATAATGTATGTACCTGCATTAAGATAAAAATTTGTTTATTTACACTGCAACAAAGTAAAATTTACAACTTAAACGTGGCTCAAAACTCGATTTGTTTTAATGTTTGTTAAAACAACATATTTTTCGTAATTTGTGGAAGTTAATGGTCTTTAACAAACGATCTAAAGAAAAGCAAAGCAAAACAAAAAATAAATGTCTTTAAACTTTTATTAATCACTTTTAAATAACAATATCCTTGAAAACAAAATTTTGACATTCGTATTTGTATTGTTATTTTTGCATGTTTTTGGCATACGATTTGTAAAAATTTCAAAAGTTGAAAATTTAAAAAGTGTGTTAAGTGTAGACAAATCAAAGTAAAGGTACGTATTTAAAAGTCCCTTGTTCCAAATATGAATTTTATCAAATATGATGCTTAGAATGACTATTTTCAATCAATGACAATTTTAAGTGTCATTTTTTGGGAAATATTTTCGACCAGAAATCGATTATTGAAAATACCTCATACGGAATCATTTTTACGCATACAATTATTTCAATTAAAAGTTAAGTTAAATGCTATTTCGTGGGTGAAATATAAAATGTAAGCCATCCTTGAAAATGGATTAAAGCAGTCGTTGTGATTTGATGGCTGGCATATGTTTATTAACTTTGGGTGTTAATACTGTCATTTCTATTTTTTGTCTCTCACCCACACACTTTCACTTAATCATCTCAAATTGTTTAAATCAGTTGAAAAAAGACTGGATTTTAGTTATGGGTGACGTAGAAACACCATCAAACGAAAACGTTACTGAATCTCCTCCACCAGAAAACGCCACTTGCGACATTCCTAAACCTTCAATCGACATTTTGAAAGAAGCCAAACCCAGCGAAAACATCGCAATAAATGAATCGAATGAAAACGTGGAAAATCCACCAATTATAAATATAGAAACGACTTTAAAAACTTCAACGACTGAAGATCCAGTTGAGGAAGAACCAGTTGATAAATTAAAAAATGACAACAAAAAAGTGGACGAAAGTGTCCACAATGCCGAAGAAGCCGTAATTAAACAAAAAGAAAAATGCTCACTGAGAAACAAAAGCGACATTTTCTCACTGAATGAAAATAAAAATGCACCGTCTACGATTTTTTCGGTTGGAGGAGCGCCCTCAAAGACCATCCATAACACAAGTGTCAACTCAAGCAAAAATTCTAGTTCGAATGAAACCATCAGTTCAGGTGCCTCGAGACAAAGTCAGTTGAGAAACCCTTTGACGGGGATGGGAGTGAGTTCCAACGATGAATTTCGAACAAAACCGTCGAAAAGAAAAGGCAAGTCTGTTCCCAGTTTAAAATTAAATTTATTGAATTATTTCAGATGGCAATCCTTTGCTTGGTGTTGGTTACAAAGACGACGACCAAGTGTTGAACGCACCACCGAGTCAGAGAATCCCCCCCGGTGGTTGGTCAAAAGGTTTATGGTGAATCAAAGCAAGAAAAAATCAAAATTTTAGTGATGAATGAAACGCCAATCTCACCTTCATTCTCGTCTAGTTGCGAAACCGATAATAAAACAGTCCAGTGACGTCTTGGCCATTTTTTTCGATTGTACAATTTGTATCTTCTTCTACACCTCGTTTCATAAAAATCGTCAAAATCCGGCATTGCACTGAACAAAAACGTAAATCAACGTTTCAGAGTCGCGGATTTTTTTCAACTAAAAACTACGAATGACTACTAAACTAAAATTAATTCTGCACTAGCATCCAAAACCTATTTTTGTCTCTGATTGTCAAAGATGTTATTGTCATGCTATTGCGTTCATTGTAAACAATCAATTTTCTTTAGCATTAATCAAAATCAGTTTAACATCGATTCTGTTGGAATTTGTTAGGAGGGATTTTGTCGCACAACTTGACCACATTTTGGACTCTATCCAGAGGGATTTACAAGGTGATATTTTTAGATACGACTGTTCGTAGGTAATTTTTGATACTAATTAGATACTAAGTTCATTCACTTGCTGCACAAGTGACTTAGTTTGAGTGCATCTTCACCACTTGACCCTTTCAATTAGACATTACACAAGTGCAGCAATTAAAACAAAAATATGCTAATGCTAAATGCATGTTATAGCAACGAACTAGGACAAATGAAATGTAAAATGCCATCACCTGTTCTGATATTTATTTGTAAAGTGTCAGATAATAATCAATCAATAAGCGATAACGAAAATCAATACAACTTAGCAAATAATACAGTTAGGGACCTAGAAAGTGAACGTAATCAAAAATTAAAAAGCCTTAATAATTAATAAAAAAAGGTTGAAATGCCAAAAGGTCATTGACGACAACTTGCCAAAACAAAAGAAATTCATGACATAAGGCACCAGTTTAATGACAGCAAGAAATGAGAAAATATTTATTATGCAATTCACTTATTTGAGATAAATATTAATCCCAATTAATATAAAAAACTCACCTGATACATGTTTTCCAGATTTTGGTGTTGATGTAGATGTCATATTTAAAACACCCACAAAGTGAAAACTTAACACATCCACTCACATGTATTCTTACATTTTTTACGCATTTTTTTCATTTAACTAATTTGAAATTTTTACATTTTCTTTCATTGTAGCAAAATTAAATTGGTGGACGATAAAAAAATATACAATCAAGATAAATTGATGCAGGTGCCGCCATCTGAAATGTCAGTTGTCATAACTTGACAACAATCAATAATGTTGTCGGTAAAAAAGTTTTCGTATTGTTATACGTCTTTTTTTTAGTTTTTGAAAGTGAGTTTGTGGCAATTTTTGTGTAGGAAAAAAGCGAATGTGGTGAATAGGTTACTTCATGATAATCAATTTTATTTTTTCGGTGTTACATGGGGGCGATATTTGAGAATTGTGATTGATGATGATGGCAGCACTGTACCTGTCAAAATTACTCCCGTAGGAAAGAATCTCGTATTTTGTTTATGTAGGTCCTTGGGCTCTAAAATTATGCCCTTCCTCAGTCTTTCCTGTTTTGTTTTGTAAAAAAAACTGTTATTGATTTACTTTTCTTACGAATGAAGGTAAGATATTTTGACTTTATTAAATTGTTACTGTATTCGTTTTTGTCAGCTCATGGCATATTAGCTTCTAAAGAAGTCAAAAAATGGGAAATTCGGGGCTAAAACAGCATATTGTAACTGCTCAAAAAACGGGAGTTTTGAAATTATCTCAAGGACACCTCAATGGATTTCCTCCAGAGTTCAGACAACTAGAAGGCAATTTGAGAACCTTGGATTTATCTGATAACAAGTTTGTAAATTTACCAACCGAAATAAGTCGTTTTTTACAGTTAAAACATTTAAATCTGAATAAAAATAAACTGGTAAAAATCCCAGACTGTATTGGAGCACTTACAAAATTGGAAACTCTCAATCTTTGTCATAATAATTTAACCAGTTTACCAAGAACTCTATCAAATTTGATCAATTTAAAGCAAGTTTATTTGTGTGAAAACCATTTAAAAGAAGTACCTTTGATGTTTTGCAGTTTGAAACACTTAGACATCTTAGATTTATCCAAAAACGATATTACTTCTGTACCTGCAGAAGTTTCAGGTTTAAATGTTGTCGAACTTAATTTAAATCAAAACCAAATTGCAGACATTTCTCCACAAGTCGCGAATTGTCCGCGTTTAAAAACGCTACGTCTAGAAGAGAATTGCTTACAATTGTCTGCTATACATTCCAAAATATTGACTGATTCAAAAATCTGTAATTTAGCACTTGATGGAAATTTGTTTGAGTTAAAACAGTTGGCAGACGTGCCAGGATATGATGCTTACATGGAAAGATTCACGGCAGTCAAGAAGAAATTGTTTTAATTACAATAAGCCTATCAGAAACATGGTTGTGAAAAATAATTGTAAACTTTTCAGTTAAACTTTAAAAAGTATTCCCTCCAATTTTCCAGCATGTATGACCCAAAAACTCACTCACACTTTTCACATAAATTGATGTGTTATGCATAGAATATTGTTAAATAAAAGACAATCAGTGTAAGTGTTTTGTGTATTAGATTATTTCATCAAATCGTGATGTGCATTACAATACAATAATATATGTGCTAGCTTTAGTCCCTAATCTTCTGAAACGAGATTCTTTAAAAGTATTTTGGGGCCAAATATACTTTCAATGAAATGTCTGATAATTAGGGTAACGATAGTATTTTTAACGTGTAAATTACGACTTGTGATTATATTGTGAAGATTAGAGACGAATTCATCAATTTTCTTACTTTCACGTTTCGAATTTTTTGTGAATGACACCAATTTTAAGTCAACAAATTTGTGCCGAAGCAACTTTACTTCAAGCACTTATTTGTGCTTGCATATAAAGAAGCAATAAATTGTTTCTCACTTTAGCTATTCAGATTTATCTCTTTGTGAAACACTACGCATTTAAATTAATCTTTATTCCCTGTTGGATAGGATGTTATGTTATTCAGAAATAATATCTATTATGTAAATGTGTTGTTAGTTTAGGTGATTTTTTTGTTTTAAAAAATTCTGGAATAAGGTGGTGCCAATTTGTTTCATTAGCGGAATAATTGTGGATTTATTTATCAAAGATAAAAAGCGCTTATAATTGTACAGATGTTATTTATTATTTAATGTTATTTATAAATAAGTTATTGTTATGGAAAAAATACATTTCGAAGCCTCAAGTGTACTTCTCAATTACTATACTGTACTTTGTAAAGATATGTTGCACATTTGCTATCTCTATTTTTGATTCTACATTTATCCGATTTCTATCTAAACAATATATACAGCCTCAGTGAAAATTGTCTTTCATTTCAAATATCACTTATCGGTGCTTATTTTTAGACCAATATTTATGTTGTTAAATAACGATAAATGGTTATCAAAGGTTCTATTTCACTTTTTTCTATATTAATTTGTTATTGTTACTGCAATGGTCTAAACAGTTTTATATGAATATAGGTAAAAGTTGAATTCTAAGTCAAAATAACTTCTAAGTTTTTAATAAAACACCTTTCAATTGTTTTGTGCTCTTTATGATTTGAATAAAAACAATTGATCCACGCCGTTTTCTGGATTTATTTATGGTATTGTTATCGGTGAAAGTTACCAACTTTCAAGGTTATTTTTATTTGAACTGCAGCTACGCGTTATTTAATAGTAAATCTTATTTTTAACTTGAAAATCTCCTATATTTACTGGAAATTGGAAACGTGACTCATTGTTGATAATAACAACAATTACTACAGTCATTTGTTTTATCATTTGTTACCATAACAATTTCCCAAAAAATGTTTGGAATAATACCAATATAAAAACACCTTCAAAAATGACTGGAATTGTACCATAATAACAATAAAACTGATAATAAATGTTTAACAAGTGTAAATTTTTTAAATTTTGATCACATTGCATTATTTTTCCACCTCACCTCTACGCCTCCATCCTCCATCCCGTTTGGTGATGGAAAAACGTTAAATGCAGCCATTTTACGTTTTTTCTCAACCGTGACGTTATCTATCTCCGTCAAACACGTTGCAATTGTAATGGATTAAAAAGAGTGCGAATGCTGGTAAATGTAGTTTCCGTGTTGTAACTTCTCTTCGATCTGTATTGTTTATGGCTGTCCTGTAGTGGCGTGTTGCGCAAAAACGTATTTCACTAAAACTTTGTTGGTTTTGTGAGATTTTTTTGCTGGTTTAAATTCTTGTGAATTAAAAGCGTTCTTTGGATCATCGGTAAGTTGAAATTTTTAAGTTTTGAGCGATTTTTCACCTCGTTCTCCGCTCACGTAATACCCACCCAGACCCAGATGGTTTGTTTTTGTTTACCTCTTCGTTCGGCGTTCTAGAAAACGTAGATTGTTAAGTAATAAGCCCCGACAGAAAGTGTGGAGACTGTTTTGGGCCCCATTGGCGAATTTGAGAGTGCTTTTAATATTTTTCGAATTTCTCGCCGATTTGGGATAGGTAAAATGTGTATAAATATAAAATGTGTTGTGTTGTCGGTTTCCAGTCACGTAGACGTTTTGTCCTAGAGTTCGAAATAAGTTCACAATTATTTGTCTTGAAAAGACACTCCTGTTTGTGATGTCTACAAGTAAGGTTTTTTGGGGCATTATTAAAGCAAATGAACAAGTAACAAAATAACGTGCTTTTGACCTTTGCGTTACATAATAGATAATAGAGTGTAAGAGTCTCACCAATAATTAAAGCCAATTTGTCGTCAATCAGCAATAATTGCCAAATGTTAAAATAGTTTGATAAAAAAAATACATCGTGGTGAATGTCGTGTATGCAACCCATTAAACATACCTCACCTTCCATAATTTTTCTTGTGGCGAGTTAGTTTCACATAAATAAAGAATAATCGTGATGGAGATTGTAGATATTAGTTCCTTTAGTTTATTTTAATAAGAATTTTAGCATTATTGAAAAGTTGTAATAAAGTGTGTCCTAAATTTCGCAGAACACTCGCACTCTATGAACACTTGATATCAGGAACATGGAAAAAATGTTAAAAAAATTCTATCCATAAAAATTTCGAAGTTATGAAAGTTTAAATTTTGCACTTTGACTCTACATACAGGATGTTTCACATAATTTTACGAGGCCTGTCTGTAAGATGCAATCAATAACATATTCCGATAGGAACTCGGATTACAAATTTTGAAAAATTGAATTATCTTCTCTAGTTCACCCTTTAAAAAATTACAACGTTTTTAGTTAGTTAAACTAGAATCATATTCATGCCGTCTCTTGATAGAACAAATGATAATTGTTTCTGAAAAACGGCAGTTTATGACTATTAATGAAACAGTGATTAGTTTGATAACTACTGTCAAAAAATTAAATAGTTAGAAGTGTATTTTTTGTATCTAGTGTTTTGTGATTTGGGTGCGACAAGCCTCGTAAAGTTATGTGAAACAATCTGTATTTCTGTTGGAAAAATAATTTTCCAATTTTTTTTGCTACAGGTTAGAAGAGGAAACAATGAAGCTGTATTCTAAATTGTAACTCTGTTCAATGTTATTTGTGGCCTTTATTGGCAAAATTTTTGTACCTTTATTAAATAATTGTAAAAAAAACTATACAAAATAATTAGTATCATTAAATAAAGATCAAAAGTGTCAAATGTCAAAATTTTTTGACAGATACAATTTTTTAAACATTTTTTCTGTGTTCCTGGTATCTTATTTTACTTGAAATTTTTTTCTGAGGCGTGAGTTCTGGCGCATCTGTATATTTTTAACTAAAAATTAGGGTAATACAAATTTGTAATTTTCCAGTTTGCAAGACCCTCGAACTGTACGGTTACAGATGTAATTAATTAAAAAATTCTTAGAATTTTTTCTGTTCCGTTAATATTGAGCTGTAGGTATAGGAAAGGACTGCTCCGAGAAGGCAAACGTTTTTTTTAATTAATTATTTTCAATTAAAATATTGTGTTACAGTTGGAGACAAAATACTTTGGTCGTCACTTTTCTGACACTTTAATGTAATTCAAGCTTTAACGTTAAAATGAATGACCATTTCAAATTAATGACAGCTATTATATTCCTATCAAAAATATGGACATACAACTTGTCAACTATGATTGACAGTAGCAAAAAATAAGGTCCTAAAGCATGCTTTACAATCTAATGTCACTCAAGTGACATTGACGACCAAAGTATTTTGTCCCCAACTGTACCTCGCAAAAAATGTAACATGTTTTCTGTTAACCAATAGAACAAATACGAATGCAAGTTCAGAAAAATTCAATATAAATAGGTAAAAATATAAAATAAATTACTTCAGAATTGGCAAGGGTTAAAAGACCTATGAGATTGAACAATTTTGTATTATCGGCAAATATTTTAAAAATTTTGTGTAAATGACAACATATTAGCTTCAAATGAGTCAAATAAATTAAAATCTTCTAGTTTAAATTAATGAATTTAGAAAAAGTTTGATGGTTAATTTTTAAAATCTTCTGAATTGGCTGTTTGACTATGTATATCTTTTTAATATACACTAACTCAAGGTAACAAAAATTTCATTAGGGACTGGACGCAATGAAGTGAATTCAGCTGTATATGGAAAAGAACTCATTTTTTATTTTCTTCTAATACTCTTAATTTTTTTAAGAGTATCCGTTGTAAAACTTTTTATATTTTCTTTCATAAAATATGAAATTGAAGACCATGTACTGGTAAATCAAGATAAAGGTCATGCGAAAACAGCTGCGTAACCAAAACAAAAACAAACCAGTCGCCTTTTTGTTTTGTTTTTCCGTATTAATTGGCAATTGTCCACATCCCTAACTCCAAAAACCTTGATCTAGATTTGTTGTCAGGAAAAAATACAACCGTGTCCGTGCGTCAGCCACAGTCGATCTCGGTTGGTATTTTGGTTTATTTGGTGCGGAATGGCTGTAGAACAAGGCCATGTTGACGTCGATCTCGACAACGACATCGATAAAGTGGTCGATGAGGAGTTGGCTGCGAAAGAAGTAATCGCAGGCGGTGACGGTTCCAGTTCGAAACGTAAACCGAAGAAAGTCCATCGCCAATCAAGCAAGGAAAATGTCGTGGCTTCCGGTTTCATCCACGGACCGAGGTCTTGGAAAAACAGTCGACGCTCGAGGAATGGCTACGGACGGGGACTTCCTAAGAAAGGGGGCGCTGGAGGGAAAGGAGTCTGGGGGGCTCCAGGATCCGAATTGTTGGAAACTTACGAAGATGTCAACGATCCGAATTTTGATAATGAGAATTTGAGTAATGGGGATATCGAACTCAAAGCAATAGGTAAATTGAAAATTTACACTCAATGACACGAAAAATGTTCTTGGGTGTGTTTGGACGCATAAGTGTTATGGCAGTTACTTTGTTATTGTAACAGTTCCAGATGTCTCCCATGAGGAAATTAAGAAGAAAGTTGATCCGATTATTTTGGAGTATTTCGAAAATGGGGATACTCACGAAGCTTCCATCGCCATAGCTGAAGCTGTTCCTAAACAGTACAGAGACGTGCTAGTCGAACAAGTGATCGAAGTGTCCATGGACCACAAGCCTTCCCATAGAGAAATGACGTCAGTCTTGATTTCTGACCTTTTCGGTCACGTGATCTCTGAGACTGACATAACCAAAGCGTTCCAAAGCCTTCTTGCAAATCTCAGCGATTTGATTCTTGATATTCCCGATGCACCAACTTTCCTTGGGAATTTTATCGCTCGAGCCATAGCCGATGATTGTATTCCTCCCAAGTTTATTACCATAACGAAGGAAAAAAGTGATAATGAAGTTTTCCAAGAGGCTTTGAGCCGTGCTGACACTTTATTATCTATGAAGCATGGCCTAGTTAGGTAAGATATACTACATTTTTTCTAACTTCGCAAAAATAATTCCTCGTATTACAGGTTGCACAACGTGTGGGGAGTCGGCGGGGCTCTGAGACCGGTCAAAGCCTTAACTCGCCAAATGAACTTAACTCTGCAGGAATATATCTCGTCGAGGGATATTGAAGAAGCTAGTAGATGCTTGCGCAATTTGGAAGTGCCTCATTTCCATCATGAGTTGGTTTATGAGTCAATTGTGATGGCTTTAGAGGCGAACAATGTTCAGGTGGAAGAGGCCTTGTGTAATCTCTTAAAAGCGTTTGATGCTGCCGTTTTGATTACACCAGAACAAATGGAGAGAGGATTTTTGAGAGTTTTTGATGATTTACCTGATATTCAGATGGACGTACCGCTCGCTTATATCATTTTGGATAGATTCGTCGATCGTTGCCATAAGGAGGGATTTCTGACTGATAAAATTATTGAAAAAATGCCTAATAGAGGGCGCAAACGATTTGTCTCCGAAGGAGACCAACAATTTATTAAGAATCATAAGACATCGTAATTTCTACGATTCATTCAATTTCTTTGCGCTAGAACTGTGCCGTAGATTTCATATGTATTTGCATTTACGTTTTTTGAATTTTCTTAGAAATACAGCACGGTGTGCGTATTCAGTATACCCTATCATGTTACTTCTTTTTTTTGTATATGTTCTATGGAATAAAGATTATTCAAGTTAAATTTAGAAACCGAGTCTAAATCAAATCAATACTGCACATATTACTTTTTATTTCTTACGTTCACAAAAATCACCGTATATACAATATTTAATTAATAATACTAATTGAAGTTACGAATTTAAATACTTTTCTAAACAAATATAATAATAAACACTCTTAACTAGTAATCTCATACTGTAACTTCACCAAAAATGAGAACAATAAAATTACAAAAGATGGCTGCGATTTTGTAATTTTAATTCCTTAATAAAAAATGTTCAAAAGTTCATGATATGGATGTCTTGATAACTAAAACATTACAAAACTAAAAATTCGTTATGTACTTTAAAAAATTAAAAAGCAGGCACTTAACGAATGTCAGTCTTGCATCCGAATTAAATATATATTTTAATGCACCGGCAAGACAAATAAAATATAGTACTTAACCACTAATTTTCTACTAAACTATCGTTAATGGCAGTGTTCTGTCACGTCGACTATAACAGATTTTTTCCAACCGAAAAGAAAATAACCAACTCCCGCTCCTATAACTACTGCTAAACACAACCATACATTGTACGTCATAAAAATTAACATCAGAAAGTACGATAGGACCATTTGAATCATGTGAAGGACCGTTTGGTAGAAGTGCATGCCGCTCAGCATCGTTGGTCTGTAAAAATGCAAAATCTATTAAACTAAATTCAAAATGAAATGCAGTGTTAATAAGACCAACATTACAGATGAAGATAAATCTAAGTAAAAAATAAATAATGTCGGATAAAATGTTAAAAAATGTAAGCAGGATTGGTTTATTTGTAGGAAAAATTAATAAAACAAGGGAATGAAAGCAAGAACAAAAGTTATTGTGCTGGAGTTTACGTTAGGTGCATTTTCCATACTACTTTGAACTTACGGCTGTTTATGGATGACTTCTCCCACCATACTAGAATTAGTCGGAAAAATCAGATTTAATTAATTGCAAATTACTTAATTAAGTAAAAATAATAGTTTTATATCGTTTTTAAGTATTCTAATATATTACTATATAACACTGAAAGAATGCATGCATAAGATTAGATTGCGTAACATTTTGTGATAATAAAAAAATTAAAAAACATCTAAAATATTAGATTGAAGAATTTGAAATTAAATATATGAATGCCTGCTGATATCGTCCACGTAGTCACCTTTGTTTAATAAACTTTGGTATATAGAATACTGTATTAGTTTTAATTCAGCTAAATATTTTCTCACTTAAAAAATTGAAACAAAAGTTTTACGTTAAAAATGTTTACAATTTTGCAAAAATATGTGACAAAATAATTAATTTCAATTATAGATTAAAAAAAAAACTTACTGGACAATTTGATTGTCTTCAGATACGACTCCCTTTTCGGGAAGTGTTACGGCCCTGTATTGTAGCGCATTGTAAGTTTTCCAAAATAGGTATTCTCTAAAATCACCAAAAATACATAAGCGACCCAAAAAAAAATCATTTTTCACCTGTAATATTTTAAGCCTTCGTAAAGAGCTGCCATGAAGAAAATTCCAATCATAGAACCAATCAAACCACCAATTGTTGTAAATTTCCATTGGTCAAAAAGCACAGTTTCATTATAACCAGTATGGAACTAAAAAAAATCAAATTTGTAAAAAGTCAAACAAAAAAAATAGTTTTCCCACAGCCATGGACATATGGCTCATATCATGTTTGGGCATGGTTGTAGTGCCCATGTTGTGGCCCATACTATGGTCCATTCCTTTATGCATACTGTGGTCCATGTCGTGGTTCATGTGTTGGTGATCCATTTCTGAAAATATTTTATCCATAACAGGTGTGGTTCAAAAAAAATTACAAATTTTCAGTGCTGTTTTTAGATTTATTTTATTCAATCTTAAATAAATAAAATTTGATAAAATAAATAAAATGACTGACCTATGTTTAAAGTAAAAGGATTCGTTGTTGTCCGCTTACTACAAGGAACTGAACTGGTCTAACTTTCATTAATACGGCTACGGTTAGTCAAATAAAAACTATTCTACGATTATTATCGTCCACCGATACATTTGTGTGGAGGGAAGTTCTCACTGTCACAAACGGATATATTCATGTTACCGATTTTTTAAAAGAATTTCCAAAAAAAAATTGATGTTCAAAAACCAAAAAAATTGAAAAAGTCGTAATTGAGTATTTTAATTTTTTAAAATGTTATCACCTAGACTATTTTTATCAAATGTCTCGTGTGAAAACAATGAAAATCATTATTATCTTTGTTTCCAATACCGATGATGAAATATCAAACAGCATTTCTTTTTTAATGAAAATATGTGCCTTAAAGGTGACCGATAAAATAACACATAAATTGTATTTTTCTTAAAGGGCAACGACCTAAAATTATTTCTGCTAACTTCATGTAAAATAAAAAAGTCAATTTGGTGTTGTCGCTAATATAAGATACCCAATTACCATTCAGAGTAGTCGCAAATATTTTATTATTCAAGGAATTTGGAATGTTTAAAGTCTGAAATTTTAGCGGTACAATAGTCATCATGATAATAATACAGATTGGAATTTCCGGCCTTGCTAGGCGTAAAAACAATTGTGTTTTGCTATTTAATTAATACCCTACAACTTTCAATTTCTCTTAAGATTTTTGAGACTTTTTTATTTCGTCATTTTCTTTTGAGCATTTACGACACCAAAAAAACAACTATTTTTGTGAATTAGGAGTACTGATATCGACCGCATCAGTTCGTGAAATTTTCTGTGGTTTCCTGTGGTCAAAATTAACAGAAAAACAAAGTAAAGGACGTAAAATCCCAAAACTACAAGTTTTGTTGCTATGAGATCAAAAACTTGTATCTTCAATCCTCGTTCTGTTCATTTTTATGCAAAAACTTTGTTGCACACGACTGATTTTCGCATGCACACGGCACCACAAAAGTACCGTTTTCCCAAATTTGGTCTTTAAGTACACTTATATAAAGGTACTTATCGTGAATAAAGTCTTACATTTTGCACACGATACCACTTTCGTACCGTGTGCAACAAGTACGAACTGCTTGGTAGTCACGTAACTTGTATTTGGCAACAGTTCCAGGTGTTATCAGTTGATGTGAATTTGTTTTCGATTATTGGCAGTGATGTGTTTGCTGATAAAAAATAGGACGAAAAGGATTAAAGGAGTGTTAATACAATAAATTTAACCAAAATGAAAATGCAGAATTATTGAGCCGACATTCAACCATTACTACTAATTTATTGTGTGTATTGACATTATTTTAATTTCAATTGGCCTAAATAAAAAGGCAGTCGAGTGTCGATGGACCAGCTGCTGTGTTATAATTAACAGAGAATGATATGCACAATAAGAACAAAGAAAGGACAAGAAATTTAGTTTATAAAAAAAACAATACAAAATAAAACAACAATAAAAATTACTAATTGTTTGTATTGTATCGGTTTGGGGTCCTTAAAATTCTTGATGTTTATCTCACGTGCGTAATTTAGTTAATTATTGATTAACTAATTCAATTATATTTCTAACTGTTATTAAACACCAGTTGTAAAATATTTTCTTTATCGAGAATGAAACATACATAAAACTCGCTTTTTATCTCATACTTCCGCAATGACTGTTTGATTAGAAAGTAATTTACAATTATTTTTAATTAGTTTTGGTACATTAACAATTATCAAGAATTGAAACACCTCGACAATGAAAACATATGTTATAAAATAACATACCCCTAAAGTTTTATAAAAACAACACCTTAGAAACTTTTAAAAACGTTCAACGCCGCAGGTGTATAGTCCACCTTAGCTGCTTACGTAATTAAACAACAAACGTAATTCACAATTAGAAATTAAAAATTCAGTAAAAGTACTAACCTTAGACTTGTCCTTATTCGCAAAATCCCAGCTAAGGCCGAACTACTGTCCAATATTAAAAGTGTCGGTGAAAGCTCAACTACTCCAGTTTTAAATAAATAACAATTCTTGTGCCTTTCACTTTGATCTTAGAATATGAGCCACATTTTTAGGTTATGTCCGGAAATTTATATAAAAGGTATTGACACTAATGCTCAGTTTTTTAACAAAATGAGGATGTTGATTTGAGCGAATTGTTTCGTTAAAGCATTTTGAAGACCTAATTAAAAAAATATTTAAATAATTGTTGTGCAACTTCACAATTTGACATTTGACAGAAACAACTAGGACAACAGGGCTACCAATCCCATGATGCTTTTGAATATTGAGGTTAATTTACACAAATTGCTCAGTATAAATAATGTTATAATTACTTCAAGTCAATTATATACAGATATAATACTACAAACTAGACAAATATCTTAATAAATTACACCGTTGCATTAGGGTTTATTACGTCTACTGGTGAATTCCTTTCTTGTGAAATGTCCATTTCAATTTCATCCTCTTCTTCTTCATCATGGCTTTCTGATTCGTCGTCATCATCGTTATCGTCTTCATCCTCTTCATCATCGTCCTCGTCCAAATTCTGTGATTTCAAAATGAGAAAAATACTATTTAAATGTTTATTTCTTGCCTTACCTCACAAACGGCTTTGCCAATAGGTGCTAAATCACTATCGCGTTGTGATATAGATTGTAGCTGCAAAAAATTAAATCAGAATTTGTGAAATTAATCATGAATTGGGGTACCTACCCAAGCTTGGTGTTGTGCTTCTAGTTGTGACACTTCTTCTTCGTCATCGCAAGGCTGATCCACGTCAAACCACAGCGGATCAATTAACTTTGGTTTTAATTTAGGAAATAACGGTATACTCATGTTACAAAGGGCTGTAATTAACACAGACAATTTTTAAAACTGTTGTGATTAAAATACCACTTGTCACGAGCACTACTACCAAATTTAGGATCACAATTTTCCTAAGAACCTAATCTCTAAAAATTCATATTTTTATTGAAGTGGGTAAATAAACATAATGTCAATTACAAAAGAAATCAACAAAAAGTGCAATCGATATTTAATTTAAAAAATTTGGGCTTAATTTTCTCTATAAATAATTTTTCTAAATAGTCAAAATCACCAACATGACGTTTTCCATTTCCCTAGTTTGGATGTGGACATTTGTTGGAGGTTTGGTTATGATTTTTGTTCTTCAAAAGTTCAAATCATAGAACACACTCAAATATGAACATGACATGATGATGGTAATTAAAAACTCTTCCGTGAAAACTATGGAAAATTACCAAGTCAACAACAAACTTACTTCTTGCTTTGAAAAATGTGCTTTTAAGAAAGGACAATCGTTTCGTGCCAGAATTACACAAATCTATGACCCTTCAAAATTTTGGATGGTTACAAAATTTCGAGAACTCGAAGTGTTTCAAAAGTGTATGTTCAAGTATTATTATATGAACCGGAGTAAATATAAAATACCAAGGGATAAATTTGCCGTAGACTTGTACTGTGTTGTCTTTACTGATGGGGGCTATTATCGAGGTGTGATTGTTGGATTCCCCGTCACTCACCAGAAGGATCAGGAAGCACAAATATACTTCATTGATTACGGCATGTTGAAAATTGTAGAGATGAATAATATTTATTTCATGACTGAGAAGTTTTGTCAAGTGCCACGTTTTGCTGTGAGAGCGTCCTTAGCAGGAGTGTGTCCTAAAACTACGTCGCAATGGACTTCTGAGGATGTCTTCGAGTTTCATCAATTGGTAGACAACAAAATTTTAATGGGATTGATAGTTAATATTGACGCAAACAGACAAGTTTTGGAAGTGCATATTAGTGAGGAAAAACATGGTGTTTCTATGATTCCAATCCATAAAATGTTAATTTCACAAAAACGAGCCAGACTTTTTCATGATACAGAGGAAACTTTTGACAAAGGTGTTTTACAACCAAAGCTAAAATACCCCTATTTATTTCCTTCACATGACGCCATAGAAAGCGGGAAAATTCCTACCAATATCAGTGACGCTGAATATCAAATACAGTTCGCGTCGATGTCTTCAATTGTTGATCGTTATTATCAAAAAAGGGAGACCATTAATGCTGACTAAAACTTTCAAATTTGATGCCACATTTTTATGTTGGTAGATCTGCATGTCAATTCACATTTTTTTATTAAAGTGTGGTTATGTTTATTTTATATTTTATAAATAAAAAATAAAAATTTTGCTATTCTATGATAATAAAAACAAAATGTCTTTACCTTGGATCACAATTAATTCAACGTAATTTTAAAGTGGCTCAATAACAATTGTTTAATTTTATGATTTCAGACTCCAGGGAGGTGTCTCTTTAATTAACTCCTTGAACAGGAACAAATTTAATCTGTTATTAAAACACATTGTCCAGTCTGAAAAAGACGAAATTTTTACACAAGCAGAACTAACAAAACTTTCCGAATCTTTAAAATTAGATGACGCAAAAATTCAACTTTTAATTCAAAGTATAGCTCACATTTTCAAACAAGCCTCTAAAGTGATTCTAAAACCGACTATTTTGCAAGACCAATTGGTAGAAAAATTGAAATTTGATTCTGATAAGGCTGAAGATTTCGTAAAGTTGTGGACACAAGAAACCAAGAAGAATTTTGATGTGGAGAATTCAAAGAACTTGGATAACTTATCGTGGGAGTTGAATGTTGAAGCTGCTTCAAGTTTTTCAAACAAGGAGCGTTTTGTCCATTCGCGCTTGCAAATGGCACTTGTTAGTGTGAATGGAGATGAAAAAGAAGATGTGATTTTAGAATTAGATGAAAATGAGCTAAAACATTTGTACAACACTTTGGAGAAAATTCAAAATAAATTAGATTCTATTTAAAATGTATTTTATTGACGTCAGGTAAGATTCACTATAAGATTTTTTTGGGCCTCCTTACTTGGTAACAAATTATGATGAACATTTTGTTCTGGCCTTGCCTCTGTGTGTATTGTTGCTGCTGATAATAGCATATGCATGGCCCCTTGCAACTCGGTCATATCATTTGCAATTTCTGCTTCTTCTCTTAGGAGATGAGTCAAACTGATTAACAAATTCCTAACTTCTGGATTCAAAATTAGTGGATTTTCTTCATAAGTATCAATAAAAATATTTGCTGCATCAATTAATACCTTAGCAAAGCGATTTTCTGTTATATTTCTAATAAAAAATCGTAAAATTTGAGTCAATGACTTTACGTCTCGTCCAACAAAAGCTTTTTGTAATGCTCGTCTTTTTATAAGCTCTTGAATCACACTTACAGTCACTTGGGGCGTTTTATTTGCCACATAGGACACTAAAACGCAATCGAGTGCTTTGGAATATTCAAATTTACGCAAACATTTATCATATTTTGTTTCTTTTTCCTGATTAAACTGAGGTATGATTACGTCAACAGTGGGCTGATGCAAGTTTGTTTTGTGTTGGAAAGAAATCTGTTTTCTAACTTTTTCTGTTTTCTCATCTTCTCTACGACTTATCGCGACTAAACCGTCAACAAGGCCCACAACTACTGTTTCGTCATTTTTGGAAACCCCCATACTTAAAATAGCATTAGGGTAGTCTAAAGTGTGAACTGCTTTGTAACTACTGAGGTCATAGATTTTTACATGTCTATCCAAACTTCCTGATAACAATCGTTTGTTATCTGAGGCCAATCTGAGACAAGTTATGGTTTTGTGGTGTTGGGAAATACTCCCCAGTAATTTACCACCAGCCACTGTGTCCCATATTTTAATTTCCGTCCCTCCAGCTGATAGAAAAATACTACCACTGGGTAAAAATAAAAGAGACTCAACAGGACTACCATGATTCACATTGAGAATCATTTCATTTGTCCTTGTGTCATACATTTTTATAAAATTATCATATCCTCCTGCAAGGACAACATCAGGAACGGCAGGATTTGTAGCCCCAGCTCTGATGTAATCAGTATGGTCTGAATATGTAATAACGTTAGTCTCAGTAGGAATGTCCCAAATTTTCACGCTTTTGTCGTCCGAAAATGACGCAATTTGAGGCTTCCCTTCAATGAAAAATGTCCTATGAATTGCAGCACTGTGTCCTTTAAACAATCTACAACAAGAAATTAATACCACTCAAACACACAATTTTATTACCTTAAAAGACTTTTTGTCGAAACATCAAATAATTTAACACTGGCTTCTTCACCACCGGCACATATAAGCCGACCATCTGATCGAAAAACAGCCCCATAAGCACTTTCCCTAAATCTTGATAAATTCTTAGCTACTAGTTTTGTAACCGGATTGTAGACTTGCACACGCACTGAACATGTTACTGCAAAGTAGTAGGGCTCAACAGGAGAAAAATCGATGTAATCAATGGGGCCAAACTCCTTCACTAAGACAGGGGGCTACAAAATTAACTTTTATTTCATGGTAAAATGCATGGCAATACTAACACTAAGTTGCTTCCAATAAATAAAGTCTGGTGTGACCACAGACGCACTTTTTTGGTAGATTTTTGTATTCAATTTCTTGAACGAACTCATATTTTTAAAGTTGGTCCACACGTGGTTTTGACATTAGCCCACAAAATAATCATGCCTGAAATCCCATTAGATAAAATAAAACTCTGCAACTAGTAATTAGTTTTATTAATTTATTATTAACACAATTATAATTTCTGTAAATTAATTTTATCCACATTGGTGAAAGTACGCGTATATTATTTTTTTTTAGTAATTTGTATAATGATTTTTTGGTCATTTGACATGTATCCAACAAACGCCAATTTTTTATGCATATTTTAACAAAATAAATGTTTTGTATTTATTTTCTGCAACGTAATTCGATTATGTCAACTGTCTGATTGCCACCAACCAAAAAAAGCTATAAGTTTTGTAATATTTAATTAAGTATTTAAATAAAATTAATTGTTAATTTATTAGGATTGGCGTTTGTGAGATGTGGCGATTGTCAAAATCGGCAAAAACAGCGCGCGCGCACAACACTCGTTTGTTGTCAATCTCATTGTCAACATTTCTTTTTAATAATAATTAGAAGATAAAGCCTGAATGCTTCCCGCAATTTTTGATATAGTAACTTAGTTAATCTTGTAAAGATGTTATGTGTGATGTTTCGCTGGTAGTTAATTTTTCTTAAGGTCATTAACCCCTTGAATCTGTTAGGATGTCCAAAACGCGGATGTATCCCGTTTACGGGAAAACCCCAGCTTGTTCAATACAATCTCGACTGGAAGAACGAAGAAATAAAGCAAAAGCCTCAAGACTAGAGCATAATCGAAGAACTGACAAGCCTGAAGACTTCATTACTTATGAAGATAGTGACAGTGATGAAGAGACTGTAGCAATGCAAAAAGAAGTTTTAAATACCTCGTACAACTTTGTAGATTACATTAAAAGTAGGGAAATGTATGCCAAAAACATTACTTCTGTGTTACGTGACTATGGGTCTCGTCATATTCTCACGCATGAAATGTTTCGTGAAACCCCCGTTACCTTGGGTAACATGAATAAAGTATTTTGTTCTCAGTGGTTGAGTGACAGGCAGGTTGTTTTTGGTACAAAGTGTAATAAGGTATTTGATTGTCTTAAAATCTGTCCGAAAAAAATCACAAGTGCGTTCCAGTTGATGGTATACAATGTAGTAACACATAAACTCGATCAAATCCCGTCTTTAGTGAGTAGGAGAGATAGTCTGGGGGCTGAGCAAGCTCACTGTGGCTTACATTCAGTACAAATCAACCCCTCAAGGACGCTTCTAGCAACAGGGGCCCGAAACACGTGTGATGTAGCAGTATACAGGTTGCCAACCCTTGATCCTGTTTGTGTGGGTGAAAATGCGCATAAAGATTGGGTGTTTGACATGTGTTGGTTGGATGATGAGTTTCTGGTCTCTGGGTCAAGGGACACGAAAATGGCTCTTTGGAGGATAACGCCTGACTTGTTTGAAAATAAAACGGAGGTCCCTATGTATCATCATGTTTCTGCCATTTCTGTAAAAGAGTGTCGCAACTCACAAAGGGTAAATTGTAGGTTTTTGGCAAATAAAAATTTAATTTTTTTATCAGGTCAGGGCTTTGACTTTCAATAAGGCCTATGAGGAAATTGCAGCGTTGAGTTTAAACGGTTACATCCACATATGGAACGCAGAAACTTTTAAACAGAAATTGTCTAGAAAATTGCCTTCTACGCAAGAAAATGTGTGTTTAGCGGTCCAAGAATCAGGATTATATGCAATTGGGTGCAGGTCATACACATTGCTATTAGACTGCCGGACGCTTCAGGTATTTAAAGTAATTGCAAAATTAGTTTTTGGTCATAAAAAATATTTCCAGGCCGTTAAAAAGGTTTCTTCGCGTTATTCTGGGTGTGGAATAAGATCAGCCAGTTTTCAAGGTGATGTACTAACTGTAGGAACTGGGTTAGGGATGTTAATGTTTTATGACTTGAAAGCTGGAAAATATTTAGATTCTAGTATAAATTCTTCACGGACGGTTGTACTTAAAACCAGTAGAGGCTATGTGGTATGTTTGATTTTCGACGTTTCTGCAAAATGAAATTTTTTTTTTAGTTTCCTGACGACGAATTCGTAGATAATATACAGAATGTAAAATACGTTCCCGCTATTTATACACATTGTTACGATACTAGTGGAACGCGATTATTCACTGCCGGAGGGCCCTTGCCGGCCACACTAACAGGAAATTATGCAGGTTTATGGCAATAGTTGAATTAAATCCTAGTATTAAGAATGAAATTAAGTTTGAAATACTAAAAGACAAGGTCAATAATAAAAAGAAAACTTATATTGTATGTATAGTTTTAAATGGCTTTATTGTTGATGGATGTACTTGTGCAATGCATTCCTTTTTTATTTTTGATTTTTTTGTTTATCAAGTGGACTAGTCATATTTTATACTTTCGCCTCGTCACACTGTACATACAACATAAGGTTATTTGTTCTGTAATTGTGATATTAATATTTACTGAATAAAAGGGTGGCAGACCTCGGTTTATTTCTGTCTTTTTCAGATTTTTTTTTTATTTATCACAGGCCCTACTAAGTAAAGGTGGTTAGGTACGTAATAAAAAAAAATATTATGAAATGAATTATATTGATTGAACTGAACAACTAGTGGAAAATGTTCACAGTTCTTGAAGATAAAGATCAACTACAATTCCTACGTAAACAAATAGTTTTTCAAGTTATTGTTTACAATTATTGTATCCGATGTTAAATATTGTCTAATTACAAGTTTTTTAGAATTAACCTTACTTAACATTTGGCACATTGTGACTATTACATTTAAAGTAGTACTGAGATCAGACATTAAATCACAATATTTATCAAGTCTCAAAATTAACATCGACTTTGTGATTTTTACTTATGGCAAATAATTTTTGGTTTGTATCTCAGACGGTGGTAAACTGTGTAATCGTTGCACTTTTTGTTTTTTTTTTTAATTTTTTTAATTTTTTCGAAAAAGGCTAAGTCTCTAGACCCGTATTTGATATGTATGTTTTACCAAATTACGAGCACGATTAAGTTAACCTCTCGTAACATTAAGCGTAAAAATATGAGAGAGTGTTATTTACTTATATAATATACAAACGAAGTATAAAAATAAACACGAACCTGTACAAAATAATACTTTTTTCAACCACAATGAGTTTTTAAAAATGTTTCATTGCGGCAGCTGTTTTATGTTTTTTTTTGGTATTTTTTTTTCTATATAAAGCGAAAAAAAATCACAGAGAGTTTACAATAACAACAACAATAAATATCCCCTAGGAAAAAAAATCGGATTCAACACCGGGAACATATCAAGAAGAAACTTCTACAACTTATACTTAGATCAAATTCAACTGCTTAAAAAGTTACGGAATGTATCAGAAGGCCACTATTGCCACAAAATCCCATCATAATTTTTATAAACAATTCAATTATCTTTGACCAGTGTTACTGGAAGTATATTACTCAATTGTTTATTTCGTGCCAATTCTTTATACGATGCCGAAATCACTTGTTTGATATGTTTGAAAATTTCCAAATCAAACACGGATCTGGCAGTATTGGAGAGATCGAAAGGTTCCTCAATACACAAAAATTTCCATTGGTGAGGGTCGTTCTTAGGACTTTTTACCTGTTTACAGATTTCAATCGGTATGCGTGAACCGGTACGTACTGAAATAGCATAATGTTGATAGTTAAAATAGGAGTAATAGTGGAAAAAACCGATCAGTAAATCACCAAGACATCTTGTGTTTTCAGATTCAAAGTCCTTCAAACCTTCCACTCCTCCTTGCACGTCCAACGACCGGTTCTCCTGCAAATTGAACTCTTCGGGGTACAAGCTGTGCAGGCAAGGGAGCACCGCCGGAAACACCCCACCTACAAGAACCAAATTTCAACAAACACGCCGAAATGGACGCCAAAAATTAATTAAAAGTACACATTTACACGTTAAAAAATTTTCAAAATGATTTTTCAAGCTTAAAAACTTTGCTAAACAACACACTTCAATTTAAAGAAGTACAAACCGCGTAATTTATGTAAAAAATATGATCAGGACCTGATATACACAATTAAACATTAGATGGTAAAAAAATTTAAATTAAGGTCGTCAGTTCATAAATAAACATAATGTTGAATTACAAGTTTCTAAAATCTTAATTCAAAAGAAAAAAAAAATTGTAAAATCCTTATTAAATATCTGACTTTATTAATCAATTTTACGAGTGCAAAGTCTATACAAAAGTTGAAAAAAATAAGAAGTTAGATACGAAATATTTAAATTTATTCCAAGTTTTCCTCATTTTTTTACTTACATTGCAAATAGTGTATGACCATCAACGTCCACGAATAGCTTGAAATGGTCATATTTTTGGCATCATTAATGTTGTTCTTTTGCGCCCAGATCTTGACCATTACCACTAGAGGTCGCACTCTCCAATCAAGTTGGGCATAACAGTACAAGAGTCGCGTATTTTGAATTCCGACGATGTTATTACAATTCAAATCAATTTCAAATCCGGTTTCTTTATTTTTGAATTTTAAAATCGGTACCTTCGCCATAATTAGTTCAGCTTCGCTTGCCAGACCTACATTCAACAATGAATTTCCATAACTGTAAAAATTATATTTTACCATTTTCTAAGAGAGCGTGTTGCAAATAATCCAAATGGTGTAGCGAATCAATTCTTGGCTCGTTACTGATGGGTTTTGTTAAAAGACAAATGTCAATGTCGCTACCTTCTAGAGCGAAGCCCGACATGGTGGACCCCACTAAATACAATCCATAGTTATTTAACATCTGAAAAGTAATTATAATGTTTTTTTACATCAATTTAAGCGGATTCGTATACCCTAAAAAATAAAAATATTGCTTTCCATAAGTTGAGTTTACTTGTGTAAGTTTCTTGTTTTTGTATTTTGTTAGTGAAGACATCCCATATTGCTTGATTCAGAGGGTCCCAAGGGCCCCCATTTAGCAAAATTTGTGGTTTGGGATCAATTTTCATTTTATAAGCCCTTGACTGAAAACGGCGCATCAAACCATGTACCTTTCTTTCAGTTTCTTCCAAATTGTTAAAAAATCTCTTCTGGCCTCCACGATAATAATACTTGCTACAATGCCACTTTTAATATGATTGATTAATCGCAAATGGTTCGAAAATGTTACCTGGTTCTGCTGCAACGTACATTTGGTTGATACAAGTTTGGTTGATAAATACATGTCTGGTTGCAGAATTCACTTTGGTCAGTCTCTTTAGCCGTCTCAGAACGTTTAAACTTCATTCCTTTACTGTCAGGGGCGTCTTTAGGTGAATGTGATATACTGCTTTCATCGCTTTCGCACTCTTGTGGAGAGTTTGTACCTCGTTGCTCATAACTTTTCACTTGGATGTTATTATTGCAATTGACCATTTTTTGGTGTGAGGTGATCAAATTCAATGGCATCTTGTTTATTACAGATCCATTCACGTAATTGTAAAACTCTTGACTGAAGTTGTATTGGGGGTAATTGTGGTTTTCCTCAAAATTGTGAAAATCGTGCAGATTGAACTCTTCTTTGCTGCTGTACACACTGATCAAGTTTATGTTATTTTGGGGCGACATTGTATGAATTCCCGATGCCATTTTACCAAAAACTCCCCAAGTTTAGAGCCGAATAACTGTCAATCCATTCTGTAAAAAAGATTCAGCTTTTTTGTGAGTTTTTTCCCAAGTGCAAAAAATTGAATCAAAATGTGAGGTTAAAAAACTGACAACTCCTGTCAATAACAAACTTTGTACTTACCTAAAAGAGCAAATATTTTCAGTTTTAACATGAAATAACTTCTAACAATAAGCACACGATAAATTATTACACTTTTACAATTTATTTTAATGTTTATTGCCGCCAAATAACGCCTGCGCTCTCATTTTTCTAATGCCAACCTAAAAAATGCAGAACACCCTAGGAAATAAAAACTAATTAAAAAAAAACAATTTATTAAAAAACTAATCCAAATTTTGTAATAGGGATTTGATGAGTTCCATTTTTTCTTTGTGTCTTCTCTCACGACCTTCCTCTTTCCGTTTAAAAATCTCCCATAAGACATCCGCAAGAGATTTGTCTTTTTTATTAGAAATTTCTATTGTTTCATTTCTAGATGAAGAAGGTTTATTATGATTTGTAAAGACTGTCTCTGTATCATCGTTAGATTCTTGCCCCGCTTGTTTCCTCCATTTTCTTAATATTGTTTTATATCTGTTTTCGCATTGAGCAGCTGAACGATTTATTTTTAATTCAAGTTTAATATCTTGAGAAACGAGTTGCCATAATTCCCTTTTTGTTCTAAATCTCTTCTTAGGGCCGGTACAAACTATATATTTGTTATACTTTTTCAATAAATAATTTGTCTCTTTCTTGGTCCATTCAACTATATTTGGTGTTTCTTCAACTTGTAGTACATTTTTAGTATTCACAAGTAAATTTTGTCCAGTATTGTCATCAGAAGTGTCTATAAATATTAAAATTAATTCATAACACATGCCGATTTTTCGAAGACTTACCATTTACTACGTTTAGATCCTCCAACATTAAAGTCGAAGTGTCTTGGAGTTTTTCTGCAGATAGGTCATCAGAGGCCTCTTCATCGTATATTATTTGTATAAAACTCATTTTGAAAATAATCCCACACTTTTTTTGAAATCAGGATTTGCATAAGTTTGTTCTTTACTCCACTTACCCCCAGAACAGTTCTCTCAATGAACAACGGTAAGAAAACTCTAAGTGGCAAGTTCGACGACAAAAAAATTACACATGTTGTTAAATATTCTACGTAAATTAGGTCGTCTCGATTGCAATTATTTCTCTTAAAACCTAAAGATGTGTGAAACAATTTGCAGAACTACTCAGTGTCGGACCGGAACAAACACCATCTTGGGTATTTAAGCGCCAAATTTAAAAATTTATTCAGTAAAAAAACTATACAATAACGTGTTTTTCATAATAGGGATACAATTTGAATTTACCCAGTTTTTCCCCGTTTACATAATTATACGAGTTGCAACAATCGGTGCACATAAAAACTTTATGTTGTGGCAGTCTATCACTATCAACAACTATCCACTTTGCAAATGAAACAGAACACATGAAACACATTCTGTTTGCGTTGCGATTTAATTTCAAAACGTGAGGATAACACTGAGAATGCAGACAATCACTAGAATCCAATAATCTAGCATCAGCAAAAACAAATAAATGCTCGCAATCTCCTTGATGCAGATACAAGTAAGGGTAGCCAAATCTTGGTGTTAGACTGTCAATTCTTACATTTTCCATATTTTCGCATGACAGATTTTTTATTTTCTTTTCTTTGGTCCATTCAATTATCGGAAATGAATAATCTATAGAATTTGGGTCGCGAAAATCGTTATAAAAAACGTTGTCAATAAAAATAAAACCAGAAGGGTATATGTTCTGAAACCAAATAATCAAACCACATATTTTTGCAAGTTTTACAATCATACTCTCGCATTTGCCTGTGCTCTTAAGTCAGCTGATGTGTTTTCAACTTCTTTGCAAAGACCAAAATCTGATGAGCAAACAATTGTGTCTCTTAACTCAGTCAAAGTGTTTCCACCCAAAAGAACTATTTCGTGGCTGAATCTTAATTTCTCAGATGCGTTTTTTGCGTTGAAAAATTTAAATTCTATTGGTTTGTATATCAATACTGAGATGACAAAATCTGAGCCAGGTTTGAGGTCTGGGGGAAACGGCGGAACGGAAAACTAAAAATTCAATTTAAAATTAATAAATTTACTATACTGTGCATACCTCTAATTTTTTATGATAACTTCTTTTATTCATGGTACATAGCCGTGATGCATTTTTTTGTTTTTCAAGTTCTTGAATGAATTTATTTATTGCAAAGTGATTGGTTTCTGTTGTTATAAATGGGGCCGGAAATTTTGTACTGGAATTTATATTTTCTGGTAGTTTTGTTGGGAAATTTTTGGTATTCTCTCCCTCACAAGTTAATTGATCAATACTAAAAAATAAGTCTGATTTTCAGTTCGATGAAATTATAACAATACCTGCACTTTTCTGACAAGTGTTTTAATTCATTGTAAGATATTTCAGCACCCATCAAGTCCTTGATTGCTAATAAATATTCCGTTTCATTGGTGTTTCCTAGTTTGATATTCGGAACCCCCACGGATGCCTTGCCGAATTCCTCAAAATAGCTTTTCAAAGGAAAACGGGTGGAAGCACCATAACCTTCCGGTGGATAAATCTCTTCCATTATTTTGCTTATTTAAAACAATTTTCTTTTCCAATTCGCTTCAAAATGAGGTTAAGTATCTGTCACTTTGACAGTTGTCAAAATATGGTCAAAATTTGACAAATTATTATTTGTGGCTTGTCATCCCAAAATAACAATAATTTATTTGCGATTATGTTTGTTCATCGTTAAGTAGAAAATACAAAAAGTGTGTGTTAAAAATGGCAGACTACTTTCAAGAAATGGGGTGGCAGCCCCTTTCAGATGGTCAGGCCCCCAACCACTTGCTACATTTTGCTCGTTTATTTCGTGATTACAACATATTTGACGAGTCTTTAACCCAGACGTTAGCACCCCCGGCTTCAAAAAGTGTTGTGGAAAATTTACCAAGCATTACTATCAATGAACAAGGTGGGTAAACAAAATTTGTCTCTTACAAATGTACGATTTAGTGCATTTTAGGAGTAAAATGCCCTGTGTGTCTCAAGGAGCATGGAGAAGGTGAAACAGTGAAGAAAATGCCTTGTAATCATACTTTTCATGCTGAATGTATATTGCCATGGCTGGAAAAGGTATTATTATCTCTAGATTTTTAAGTGTTATTGTTAAAATCAATATATTTTTTTAGACTAATTCGTGCCCTTTATGTCGTTTTGAATTGGCTACTGATGATGAAGATTATGAAGCTTTCCGTAAAGAAAAACTTCGCGCCAAGGCGAGGGAGGCAGATATTGAAATATTGCACAATTCAATGTTTTCATGATAATTCTTTTTTTTTTTCTTTACATTTAATTGGTAGGTAATGGTTGTGTATTTGAATGAATTTATTTAATAATTGTGCAAAATGCAAAACGTTCAAGAAAATATGATTCCGATTGTGTATTTATATTTGAAACCATCAAAAATTCTCGCCACGAGTCCTAGCTATAAGTGAATAACGTTCATAAGTTCGAATAAAATATTGATGTAGTGACGTATTTCCTTTTTCGGAAATTTTGATGAATCAAGAATGAAAATTACAAACCTGGTTTTTTCTTCAAGATCAATTTATCCTCATGAAAACCTTTCATTGTTAAATCACTGTTAAATTGGGCGAGATCACTTTCAAATTCATTTCAACGCTTTCGAAAATTTTAAAAATATGATAATTCTAAACTAACTGATGAAAGTAATTTTTTTTCGTTTGCCTGCGCATACATTCCTCGCAAATAATTGAATATACAAAAAGATATAAAAATAATTGGTAGAAAACTATGTGTTGGTATATAGAGGGTTTCAAATAAAACAATGAAAAAATGAGCTAAATTCAGTGTTTTTCTGGCCATACAATATCCTCAATCCATTTAATGTAATGCGAAACTCTTGTATATATACCTGGACCCAGTCCACAGGCTTTACCAAAAGAAGTAATCCCTACTATATCATACATACACGAAATATCATCACCTTCGTGGTATATCTGTAACGGCCCTCCAGCGTCCCCCTTCAATTTTTAATTTTACTTTGTTGTATAAAACAGAGTCTAAATTACCTGACAAGTATCCTTCTCATCTTTCCCTGAACCAGCACATAGCTGAATATCGTCCACAACACCTCTTCGTAGATTTCTTGAAATGAGGTCTTTGTAAGTCATATTACAAAATTCATTGCTAACAAAAACCAGCTCCACTTTGTTTAATTGGTCACTTAGTGAACCTGACGCAAAACTTGTGAAACCCCATCCAGTAGCTATACCCTTTTCCACTGAAATTGATTTTTCTGTGTAAAGACAAGCAGGTCTTGCGTACGAATTTAATTCAATCGGCTTTTCAAGTTTTACAAGTCCTATGTCATTATATTTGGCAGGAGGTTTATAGTCTGGATGTGCAATGGTTTGTAATACATTCAGTTCTTGTTTATGATCAGTTTCATTAACATTAGTAACCCCAATTTTCACATATTTAAGTGTGAGGCCATTTCTTAAAAAATAGTTTCAACAATAGAATTCTAACGAATAAAACTCACCGTAAGGAAGTTACAAAACAATGAGCAGCGGTTAAAATAAACCTATCGCTAATAATTGTACCTCCACAAAGCCATTTTATGACTTCATTATCTTCGGTCTCATATCCTAAAAACGCCTAAAATATAGACGTATAGGTAAATGTAACCAATAAATTAAACTGATTTACCATGTGTGGAAATTCTTTTCTACCTGATACTACTCCACCAACAATCCGTTTAACAATTTTATGTCCACATTCATTTTTCGCATAAGAATATTCTTTGCATTCTGAAATTCAAGGCTAATAAAATGACCACTGGCTGACCTTTAGATAATTTACTTGTTTTCACAATATCACCTGGATTTCTTTTTTCTGTGACTTGTGGACAGCAAACTATAGTTTGAGTTTCCCGAAATCCACATAATTGAGGAAGACGTTGATTTTTTATTATATCGTCTCGCACTTGACGACATTCAGTTAACAATTTACAAGTACCTGGAAATCCAGACGGATTTACTGTGCATGCAGAACCTAAAATAGTAGGTATTTGAAATTAATAAAATTTTATTATTTCATATACCGTAATCATCAGCTTACCGTATACTTGGCCATAAACAATTTCGAGTGAAGTTGTGAAAAATCCAAGTGCAATAAGCAAATAAAACATTTCTTATTTAAATAACTTATGCGACTAATATGTAAATCGCATGTTTAATAATAAACAAGGTTAAAAGTTATCTCTTTCTCTGACTTCTTCATTGATGATAACTTTTTTGGTTTATCTAGTATATTGAAGTGGGAAAAATGTCATAAATAAATCATTATTAACATAAATATGTGGTTTGTTTAGAATTAAAGAAGACATGTTTCATTTGCATATCACATTTTTAGTTTTTACAGCTTTAATAGAAATTGTTTATGGTCACCTAAATGGTAAGTTACGGGACGAATATTATTTTTGTATACCTACTACCCACAGGTGCTTCATGCACGGTACATCCAACTGGATTTCCAGGTATTTGTAAATTGTTAACTGAATGTCGTCAAGTGCGACACGATATAATAAAAAATCACCATCTTCCACAATTATGTGGATTTCGGGAAACTCAACCGATAGTTTGCTGTCCACAAGTTACACAAAATAGAAAACCAGGTGATATAAGCAAGATAAGTAAGAACTACTTATAGCGAAGCAAATCATTTTCTTCATTTTGAATTTCAGAATGCAAAGAATATTCTTCTTATGCGAAAAATGAATGTGGACATAAAATTGTTAAACGGATTATCGGTGGAGAAGTCGCAACGAGGAAGGAATTTCCTCATATGGTAGGCAGAATAGGTTTATTTTATTAAAAAATGTGTATTTTCACTATTTATTTCACAGGCGTTATTAGGATTTGAGGAAGCTAGTGGGAACGTAACTTCGATTTGTGGAGGTACAATTATTAGCGATAGGTTTATTTTAACCGCTGCTCAATGTTTCTCACAGTGAGTTTTATTCGTTATTCCATTAGAATTCTATTGTTGAAACTATTTTTTAAGAAATGGTATCACACGTATAAATGTAAAAATTGGGGTTACTAATGTTAATGAAACTGATCATAAACAAGAACTGAATGTATTACAAACCATTGCACATACAAACTACGATTCTTTTTCCTTCTATAATGACATAGCACTTGTAAAACTTGAAAAACCGATTGAATTAAATTCGTACGCAAGACCTGCCTGTCTTTACACAGAAAAATCAATTTCAGTGGAAAAGGGTATAGCTACTGGATGGGGTATAACAAGTTTTCCGTCACATTCACAAAGTGATCAGTTAAACAAAGTGGAGCTAGTTTTTGTTAGCAATGAATTATGTAATAAGACTTATGATGGTTTTGTTGTGGACGATAGTCAGCTATGTGCCGGTTCAGGGAAAGATGAGAAAGATACTTGTCAGGTGAGTTAGACCCTGTTTTATACAACAAAGTAAAATTTAAAAATTAAAGGGGGACTCTGGAGGGCCATTGCAGATATACCACGAAGGTGATGATATTTTGTGCATGTATGATGTAGTTGGAATTACTTCTTTTGGTCAATTCGACTGTGGATTGGCTCCAGGTGTATATACAAGAGTTTCGCATTACATTAAATGGATTGAAGATATCGTATGGCCAGAAAAACACTGAATTTAGCTTATTTTTTTATTGTTTTATTTGAGACCCTCCACGCGGACTCTACCAACACCGAATATTTTTATATCTTTTTATTTGCGAGCAATGTACGCGCAGGCAAACGAAATAAATTTACTTTCATCGTATTTTTATAATTTTCGTAATTTTATCGTATTTTTATAATTTTTGCAATCTTAAGAAATGTACGAAGGGGTATTGTAGACGATATTCAGCTATGTGCGGGTTCAGGGAAAGATCAGAAAGATTCTTGACAGGTAAATTTTTACACGTAGTTATGGGTTTTTTACAATTTAAAATTAATTTTAAAAGGGGGTCGCTGGGGATCGATGCAGATATACCACGAAGGTGATGATATTTTGTGCATGTATGATATAGTTGGAATTACTTCTTTTGCTAAAGCCTGTGGACTGGCTCCAGGTACAAGAGTCTCGCATTACATTAAACGGATTGAGGATATTGTATGGCCAAAAAAACACTGAGTGTAGTTATAAGTATGAAACCAAGCGTTTTTTTTTCGTAAACTAACCACTTTAAGAAAAAAAAAAAATAGTGTAGCTTAAACTACAATTAAAATGTGACTATTTATCAAGAATAACATTTTTCGAAATTTTTTTCAGTTTTTGAGTTTTGGAAAAAAAAATTTATATGGCAACCCACCCGGTTTGTATTAGAGTACTGACAATAATTTTTTTATATGAGTGTAAAAAACATTTATTTGATGTTTTTATTTATTTGTTTACTTGTTTCTTTGTTGTAGCTTTGGGAAGTTTTGGTGTGTACTCTGTTTTTTCTTTAAATGGAAATTACTAAATCAAAATTTTGGTGAAAAATTTGTTAGCAGCTTGTCTCCATAGCCCGCCCTCTTTTGACATTTATTTGAATTATATTTGAATTTGAGAAAAATTGCCGACTTGACCGGGGGTCGAACTCTGGACCTACCTGCTGGAAAGCGGGACCTTATGCCGCTGAGCCACCACCGCCGCCGATAATTTCCTTCAATATATTTTACACAAAATTTTTCAAAAATTTATTTTTCGCATTTTTACAATGTTTTTGTGCTTTATAAAGTTTTTTGAACATCCAAGAGTGCAAATGGACAATTTTGAAGTTTTTAATTTTTTCGATTTTTGTCGAAATTTTGGGCGATTTTCCACAAAATCCACTGAACACAATGCAACAAGTTAAAATACTCTACGATGCATAGTTTTTGAGATATTGAGTAATAAAGTTAAGAATAAGGCCAGAAGCATAAGCACTATATCCGATTATGACCAAAAAATCTACATTTTTTGATGCTTATGAAAAACTAGTACTATACACTGTGTCAATTTAAAACTTGCAATCGGCAATTTCTCTCAACTGAAAAAGTTATTAATAATCACTCAAAACTGTTTTGGTGGTTCTTAGGGGGAATTAAAATGACATGATAAGTGACACACCTTCACCCACCCTTGAATATAGTAAAAAAAATGAAAATTTAACGTCTTCGTTTTTGAATAATTGGAAAAATAACTTTACCAAATAGGCTGTTGTATGACATTTTTGAAAAGCGCTTGTTATGGGCTTTTCAACGATATATCGCAAGTAGGGTCGTGCTATTTAAAATTTTTAACTTAAGGTGGCTGCGGCTTGAAGGGTGGGTGGAGGAGCGTCACTTACCATGCCATTTTGATTCCCCCTAAAAACCACCGAAACGGTTTTGAGTGAGTCTCAATAACTTTTTTAGTTCTAGAGGTATTGGCAATTGCAAGTTTTAAAAGTGTTGACAAATTTTTACTTTTTTTTATTTTATAAATTGCGGCAAAACTGTGTCTCAATGATATAATATTTTGACGTAAACCTACGTAAAATGTTTCGAGGAATCGATTGGCGTCAAGAAAACTGCAAAATTCCTAATAGTTTTTAAGTTATAGACGTATTTAAATTTTTGATATTTTTGACTTAATCACAAATTTTCTCGTAAACTATTTATCGTAGAGCACTGATCTTTTTTGTATATGATAGAAAATTACATTTTATTTCCAACGGTACCAAATATAACAAGTTATCTCCAATAAGTCCGGAGTTATTGCCAATAGACCGCTCCGGGTGGCAAAAATCGACCAAAATCTCGACAAAAATCAAAAAAATTTTCAACTTTAAAATTGATCCATTTAACGTTTTTTACATTTCTAGAGGTCTTAAAGACTCAAATAAGTGCATAAAACGCCATTGGGACAAGTTTCAAAATTTTTTAATTTTTTGAATTTTTGAAGATGAGCGGTAGTAAAATCGTAAAAATAGTCAATTTACTAAAAATCGTAAAAACGGTTGAAATATGGTTTTCTAGACGTAAAATTACGCGCTGAACACGATGCAACAAGTTAGAATACTCTGCGATGCATAGTTTTTGAAATATTGAGTAATAAAATTAAGAATAAGGCTAGAAAGCATAAGCACTATACTTATCCGATTTTGCCCAAAAATCATTTTTTTTTATTCTTATGAAAAACTAGAATTAACCGGAGAACACGCCTGTACAAACCGTTTTGACCTAGGACCCATAGTTTTTAAGATACAAATTAAAAAAATACTAAAAATGGCTCTGTACCCGGAATCATAACCCGGAGCAACTTTCGGTTTGCGCTGTTGGATAGATAATTTGAAGCAAATTTTAATGGTTTTTAGCTTTTTGCTCTATGTCTTATAGTTTCGTAGAAAAACGCGTTAAAAATTTCCCAATTTTGGGAATTTCTACTTTTTGAACGTTAATTTTTACTTTTTTTTTATTTTGTAAATTGCGAAAAAACTGTATCTCAATGATGTAATTTAAAAAAATAATGTTATTTTAAAAAATAAAATATTTTATCAAGTAGCTATTAAGTCAGAAAAGTCAAAATGGTTGATGCAACAAAAAGGCCTCTTCATTTACCTCCTTGGCAAATTCCGTTTTTGGAGAAACACAGAATCCTCGAATTATTTCATGTCAGTATCCACCAATTTACAAATTTTTACAATTTTCGAAATTTAGGAATTAGCCAGAGAACTTGTGATACAACAACCAGATGACCACGTCTTATTTCTGAAACAAATCCTAATAAATGCTGCTAGAAACCGAGACACAGCAAGAGTCATCATACTTTGTTCTCCAAAAGTAAACTGCTTAGAAATTGCAAATGCGATTGCTGAAATTACAAAACAAAATGTCATTACTGAACATTCCTTACTTACCTTTGTAAGAACCCACCAATATTAAAAATTAAAAAAATAAAAGTAAACAAATTTCTAGAGCGGACGTTCAGAAATACGAAGTCCTGACTTGAGGGCTAAATATATTGGTCACTTTGTTAGAACCGATAATGCATATGAAAATGGCTGGATACTTGTCGGTTTGTCACTGGAATCCTAAAAATATTATAATCAATTTCCTTGTTTTTGAAGATTGTATTAAAAATGAAAACGATGCCAAAGCTCTCCTAAAGCTTGGGATTCTTCCGACTCATGTTATCCACCTTATTCCTTCATTTCAGCCTCGTTTGACAGAATTACTGTACTGCCATGTCTCTGCAGAATGGCCCGAATACCGACGAACTATTCTAGGGCTAAGAAATGCCTTCAAACATGTTTTACGAGTATATTTAACCTCGCATGTTAACATTGACTCTATATTTTCCTGTTTAGGAAGTGTTTTTTCAACAGCGCAGCTTATCAGAAATCGTAACAGAATGTATAGAAATTTTGAACATTAAACCGGCAAAATATGCCATCAAACCCAGAGTTTTAATATTAGGTCCTCGAGGCTCAGGCAGGAAAACACAAGCCAAATTACTAGTCGAAGGACTTGGTCTTATCCACGGTAATTCCTTCTTCATCACAAAAATTTGTTTTATTTTGATTAAAGTGGATTTTGAACACTTGATCTGCGAGGCTTGGATGTCAGACTCCGACTTGGGGAAACGACTTCGCAACTGTAAGAATGAAGTTTGTTTTCATTCTGAACTACTTGCTGAAGTTGTGCATAAGAGAGTTTTAGAAGACGATTGTTTAGAACACGGCTGGGTTTTAACCGGTTTTCCGTTCTCTAAACGGGATTTTGAATTCTTGGATTGTATTTACACACCCCCTAACAGGTTGAAAAACAATTTTTTAAAATAAATCAACATGTTTGCTGTGTTGTAGAGTCATATTTCTTGAATGCGATCTTTCGATTTGTAAAGAAAGACTTTTAAATCGAAAAATCAATGTCCACACAGGTTCAGTTACAAACATTAAACAACACCCAGAGGCTGAAGTGACTAAAGAATTGAAACCACATCCAAAAGATAATAAAGAATTTATTGATGCCGAGGTAAACAACTGTTACATTTCTTGTACCAGTTTTTCACATTTTTCAGCTCTCTTACTATTGTGAGAATTATGGCGACTTGAAAAAATATTGTGGTGCAAGTGCTCATTGTGTAAATGGGGACCAAGCTGAACGTTGGATTTATGAAACAATCATTGCCATTATTTCGAGAGCACCATCTCCTCACAACCCTCGAAGACCTCTCGTTGATGTTTCTAGCAGTTCTGTGTCTTTAGACGCCTGTTGTTGCTCGCCAATTCCGTCACAAATTTTGGACTGTTACAACACAAAGTTGTGAAATAAAAATTCATCTGCAGTCATATTTTATTTAGAACATAAAGCTAATCTTAACAAATATTTTTTCTATAAAATTGTTTTTGTAAATATTGATATGGCATGGATACTTAACAAATTTAATACTGTTACGATAATATAAAAAATGAAATTTATTGCGATGATACGTATATGAAATGAAAGCAAAATCGAGCCTTGTTTGGCGTTTCACATGAAACATTTATACACTAAATCTACATTATCACATTTTAAAGAGTTTGTCTAACAATTATGTATATTTATGTATAATATATTTTTTCTATTTGTTACAGGTTTCAGTTGATTTGATACTTAATCTTGTAAAGCTTAAGCACAACAAAGTCCGCATAGTTATATCGAAACCAATTATTATGTTTAGTTGAATCTAATCACTTTCCACGGATTTAAACAATTCTATTAAAAGCACCCTTTCATCTTGAACTAACAGACATTTTAACAATTAATTACATCAATATATTTCCATCGGTATTGAAGTGTGTAAATCAATTTATTATCTTTCGACGCTATTTTTACCACGAAACGATAAAATTATATTACTTTGTACATCACTCTCTCAAAGTAACAAATCAACTCGTTTTGCCCTAAATTACCAATAAATTCAATCGATAGACTTTAATTTACAATCTTCATTTAAAAACAAAAATCACGGAATAATATTTTATTAGTACAGTTTGGTACAAAACTAATGTGACTCGCCACCTTTCAATCAGTCCAATAGGTGGCGTATTGTTCAGACAATCAAAATATTTGTTCCTGATTTTTCTATTTTGAATTCTATAAGAGGTACACAAAACAGCAAGTCCTAAAATTTACAGATATGATCACGTGAGTTCGTACTGCTTCCGGTGCAGTGCATTCATGTCGTTTTGTTGATTTTGCACTACTATAGGTATGGTAACACTGCTTTGGTAACTCCTCTGCATCCTAAAGCCTGTAGGTTGTTGGTTCTGTAAAACTTGATCCCTTGCTTCCTTGTACTGCTGGTACTGCATTTGGCTGTAGAACTGCTGTTGCAGTACCTCTCCGTTGCTGTAGACTGGTTTGCTAACAGGAGGGCCGTACAGTTTATGACTAGGACTATAAGTTGGTTGGTCGTAAGGAATGTGTTTGGGTGAATTGTTCATATAGGTTTTAATGGGACTTCCGTGTTGGTTATAGCTGGGGTACTGCCGTGGTGGGGGAGGTTGATAGGTGGGTTGACTGGTGTACATTGGACTAATGGCCTGGTATTGCATCGCGGATGGATAGGAGATTTGTTGGGGAGGGTTTTGGGTGATGTAGTTAGGGGGTGGATAATTTACATGTCTATAGGGTACTTGTGTTACACCGTACGATTGATGAATCACACTTTGTGGTATCTGGAAGTAGAACATAGAGGATATTAGCGAGAAGTAACGGTTGGGTGAATGTAATAATTTTTGGCGTTTTGTCAATAATGAATTTACGCCCGAATTCGACGGGAAAAGAGGTCATTACAGTGCAAAATAAGTTTTAAAATTTAATCGAATAAACAAATGTAGTACAAAGCATGGTTAACTAACTTAGTTTTTACACTTTTTGTGATACAACAACAATTAAAATTTCAAAAATGCATCAAGTGCTCATTTTATTTGTTCCTTCATTACTAATAAATTGTCTACATTTTAATTAGGTTTTAAAGTAACAACATTATCCCTAGGGTCGGTTTATAAAAGACGAATGAAAAATTAATCCGTTGTTAAAAGTTAATGCGCGGTTAACCCGTAAATCTTAGCATCTGGTTGGTTCAATTTGGTCACGTGATCAGTTAATCTGACGCTTGATTCCAATTAACTTAATGACGCTTCTATGTTTTATTAAAAACAAAATCTTTTATCCGTTTTAAATATAAAAAAGTAAGTAACTATAAAACACTACTTCAAAAAATTAAAGAAACAAAAAATTTTCCTTTTTTGGTGATTTTTGAAAGGCTGTAACTCATCGAAAAATGGTCATATCTAGATTAAAAAAAAACATTTTAAATTTTAAGTTTCTAATTTTCAGATCTTTTGGCAGAAAATTTTTCTGTGCTACGGTTATCTATCACACTAAGTAATAGCATGAGAAAAAAAATCTAATTTTTTTTGTTGTTGGTCCACGGACGTGGGAATTTTTTTTAGTTAAGTCAATGCATAGGCCGGATCGCATATTCGTTCACCTTTAACATGCTTTTTTCATATTCTCTTTACGTCGATTTGTCGCTGAGATATTTGACTTTAAATTAAATCTAAAATTTTGAATTTTTTTTATTGAATAAAAATTTGTTTAAGAGCTGTGTTGTTTTAAAAAAATAAGCAAAAAATAAGCATAATAAATGAAACACTTAAAAATTTGGGTTATGTAAAAAAATCTGCATTTTTCAATTATACAAAAGAAAAAGAAAACATATAGCACAGTGCAAAATAAATTTTAAAATTTAATCGAATAACCAAATGTAGTACAAAGAATGGTTAACTAATTTAGTTTTTAGACTTTTTGTGATACAACAACAATAAAAATTTCAAGAATGCATCAAGTGCTCATTTTATTTGTTCCTTCATTAATAATAAATTGTCTACATTTTAATTAGGTTTTAAAGTAACTACATTATCCCTAAGGTCGGTTTATTAAATACGAATTATAAAATTAATCCGTTGGTAAAAGTTAATGCGCGGTTAACCCGTAAATCTTAGCATCTGGTTGGTTCAATTTGGTCACGTGATCAGTTAATCTGACGCCTGATTCCAATTAACATAATGACGCTTTTATGTTTTATTAAAAACAAGATCTCTTACTTGTTTTAAATATAAAAAAGTAAGTAACTATAAAACACTACTCCAAAAAATTAAAGAAACAAAAAATTTTCCTTTTTTGGTGATTTTTGAAAGGCTGTAACTCATCGAAAAATGGTCATATCTAAATTAAAAACAAAACATTTTAAAGCTTTAAGTTTCTAATTTTCAGATCTTTTGGCAGAAAATGTTTTTGTGCTACGGTTATCTATCACGCAATCCTTAGTAATAGCGTGAGAAAAAAAATCTAATTTTTTGTTGTTGTTGGTCCACGGACGTGGGAATTATTTTTTAGCTAAGTCAATGCATAGGCCGGATCGCATATTCGTTCACCTTTAACATGCTTTTTTCATATTCTCTTTACGTCGATTTGTCGCTGAGATATTTGACTTTAAATTAAATCTAATATTTTAAATTTTTTTATCGAATTAAAATTTGTTTAAGACCTATGTAAAAAAATAAGCAAAAAATAAGCATAATAAATGAAATCCTTAAAAATTTGGGTTATGCATTTTTCAATTATACAAAAGAAAAAGAAAACATATAGCACAAAAGAGATTTCATTATGTAACACATTACTTTTCTTATTTTTATAAATAGATTTTGATCTTCAATCTCTAGATTTTCTAAAAGCCGAAAACTTGGAAAAATTTAATGAATAAAATATGAAATATTCAAGCATGGATAAGCAAAAATTGTAAGCATTTATGAATTTTACATATAGATGGTACAAATAAATAAATACAGAAACAAGTTAGTTTCACTTAAATAGGTACGTGAACACGAGAATCTGAATTGCAATTTGCAGTGGACAAACATGGATCTTTTTCGTAGCTCCAGGCCACCAATTTCAACAGATTGTTTATTTATCTCTGAAACTGTTCTTAGCCGTCGCAAACATTACTTTAAAACTGCTTAAAATGCCTGGGAAAATGATTTTTTACCTTGTTGGCGAAACTTAATCCACAATTTTATTTTTATTTTTCAAACGACTTTAGATTCTGCTTCATGTCTTATTTTATTCATATGACTTTGTAGCGTGACAATTTCTGAATGCGTTCAAGCTCCAGAGAGTGCCACATGCATTCTATGTCCTGTATTCATGATATAACTTCGCCTTAAGGAATAAAGAGTGCGGATTCCGTTCATATCAAACTCCACTGGAATCTTAATAACGACATTATCCTTCCAGGATAAAGTCGTAACCAGAACACGACTATTAGATCCTAGTGATAAATTGAATTATTGTCACAACGTTTGACAAACATTAATATTGCTTGTAAGTAATTTTTTGTCAATCTTAATCTGAAAAATAATGATAATGGAAAATTAAAGTACATAACTATTATTTATAACCTTGCTTCTATTACTTAGTCCAAATACAAGCACTTTGACGTAATTTAGTCTACTCGTGGTATATTGAAAATGTTTCCCAAGTTTATTGATTACAACTTTGAAAGGATATTTATTCTATTATGACTATAAACTATCAGAAACTGTTTCTTGTTATAAATTCATGACTTTGGTACGGTGGAAGATTTCTAATTACAAAACCAATATCAATAAGAAATTTGAGCCATACATTGGTTGTTTTTTAATTCATTTTCGATTTCGTTAAATGTTACTGTCGTTAAATGCTTGCTTGTATTATTTGAGTGTAATTAATTAACTGACCTAACTTTTCTGTTTGCTTCAGAAAAAGTAATTTTTAGATAAAAGCCAAAGAAAACCCAAGCTTTTCCTGCACTTTAACAAGAAAACTTTCATCTCGTATCTCCAGATGTTATCGAATTGAATTTTTCATTTATTACTCCAACCTTTAAATTTATTGAAAATTTTACAACCCTGTGGCACCTGTTTCTCCCTCGTCTCGAATCATCCCATTTACAATTTATTTGTTCCTAAAAGTAACTTCGCAGTTAAATATTTTATATGACGCCCTCGAGCATTTCAAACATTGGTCGAATAGCGATTTTGTAGGTTAAGCATCACCGAGAGTTGGAATTTAACCAGGAATTTTTTTGTACCTGTGAGACGTAGCCCCTTTCTGGGGGTCGAGGTCCGTCTCTGGCGATTTCAGCAGATCGCACGCCATCAGAACGAATTTTCTCTGCAAGCGGAGGCTTGGGGCGACGTTTGGGGGTCGCCGGCAGGGACCTAGAGCCCGCACTCGCTGTTTCCCAGTCCTTGAGAAGCGCACTTAATCTGGCTGCCTCGGCCGCTTTTTCAGACTCACTCTCTGAGTTGTAATCGGGACCCTATATGTGCAAAAACAAAGATAGTTTGTAACTGAAAAATCAATAAAATGCAAAACAATGAGGCTTCAGTTTGAATGAGCAAAAAGGAAGGAAAAGTGCATCTTAAGATAAAAGGATTTAGTTGTAGATTTTTCATTTTTTTGCGTGAAATAGTGGAATTACTTGGCTCTAAATTTGTATAGTTGTAATGCAGATCTTTTTTTTTAAATGGAAGACATAAAGTATAGAAGATTTTTTTATCAGAAGGATCTAAATAAAACATATCTTTTTATTTTATACATAAACCGCCCATACAGCGTGTCCCAGCGAGTTGAAAAAGTCCATTAGTGACCTTTAATTGGTAAAATTAAAACAAAATTGTATAGGACATTGATAGTGCATCTAGTACATCACCTAAAATTATTTTCAACCCTACAGCATGTCCCAAAAATAAGTTACGATACAAACTTGTGTTTTTTTAAATGAAACACCGTATGTTTTTTTTTTTTTTGGATGAAGCCTTTTAAATCAATGTTTTTGCGCTAAATTTTATTAGTCGATTTCGATTAGTTTTAGAAATAAGATGTTTTCTTTGACAAAGACATGCACTTTTTAAAAATTTATTTCACAAAAATTAAGATAGCTAGAACAAATTATTTCTTACTTCTGCAAAGTAAGAGAGTACAGAAGTACAGAATTTAAAGTTGTAGCAATTTTTACTGTTTCGCTTTTGTAAAGACTAATAAATTAAGAAGTTTGTTAAAAGTTAAATAACTTAAAAATTTTAAATGAAACATCCTATTTTTTATTTTTGCATTTAATAGATTGATAAATTGTCTATCTAAAAAAATAAACTTTTGATGTCTAGAATTGATAAATGAAAAGATATTTAACATTCAATTAATTGCGGCAACAGTGCCTATCAATATCTAGATCACTTATCCGTTGATTTATCCAGAAATTGTAAAAGTCGTTATAAATCTTAAAATTCGAATTATTTTATTGTAAAAATAAAGAATAATGGATTCAGTTTAACACAAATGCGATTATTAAGTAATATTTCTTCCATCTCTTGTGCAACTGTACACGTTTAGGCTACTGAAACAATAGTAATTTTTTTTAATGTTTAACGTTAAATATATTTTTAGATAATGATTATAAACACCTAAAAGTAAATAACTTAGAAAGACAATTTAATAATCTTTTAAATGCAAAAACAATAAATAGGGTGTTCCATTTAAATTTTTTAAGTTATTAAACTTTTAACAAACGCCTTCATTTCTTTATGTTTGCAAATGCAACACATTAAAAAAATGTTACAACCTTATAGCTTGTACCTTCTTCTTTGCGGTAGTGAAAAATAATATTTCTAGATGTCTTAGTTTTTGTGTCATAAATTTTTAGAAAGTGCATGTTTTCGTCAAAAAAACCGTCTTATTTTTAAAACTAAGCAAAATCGACCAATAAAAATTGAGCCTAAAAACATCATAAAAATCTACATCTAAAAACACTAAAAAACATATGGTGTTTCATTAAAAAAACACAAGTTTGTATAGTAATTTATTTTTGAGACACGCTGTATAGTTGAAAATAATTTTAGGCGATGAACTAGATTAGTATCAACAATCTCCTATATATTTTTTTTTATTTTACCATTTAAAGGTCACTAATGGATTTTTTCAACTCGCTGGGACACCCTGTATTAAAATATGCATTTAGATGTCATTTGCAAAGAAAATTTGTTATATAAAAACTATTTCAATAGTGAAAAAAAATTTGCTCTAAGTGAACGAGATAAAAATGATTAACTCATTTTTGACTTTATCTACTAAAACATCTTCGTTAATAAATTTTATTGAATAAATCTAAATTTAAATGAACCAATATTGCATTAGATTTTTTAATTAATTCAAACTCTTAAATGATTAGTTTTTCACGTTACATATAATAATGGCGGACCTAAGTGGGACCAATCACATTGAAATTAATCAAGCGAATGAAATTTTTGGGTTAATCCAAAATCTAAAGTCATTGGTTTCTAACATTATTATGATGGCCGACCTCAAATGGGCCAATCACAAGACTTACAACTTTTACTATGTTCTGTATATACCGTACGTTAATTCATAAATAGGTAACAATAATTTCTTTGAATTCCCCGCCCCGCACCATAAAATTTATGAAAAAAGGATTGACATTAACCAATTATTTATGAAAATCATGTTGATTACGACCAAGAAGTGTCAATGAAAATTTTTTTTACCATTTTTAACCGGAAAATAAGGTGGGTTATGTTTTTTTTTGGTTTTCTATCCCACATATCACTTTGTTCTCTTTTATCTTGAACTTGAAAGCGACATTGGCCGTGGTCTCTATGTTTTAAAAACTTAAATTTGATTTAAAGTTGTAAGAGACTTTTGCAAGTTGAATAAGAGTAATTGCAATTTGTGGCCCGAACACAATCTTGTGGAGTGGAAATATAAATCTGATTAGAAAGACAAATTTTAAGGGTAAGGCAAACCTGCATAATGAAATTTTAAACCCAAATATACGAAGCGAAATAAAGAGAAGTTTAGCTAAATATTTAAAACTGCTTTTATAACGGATCAACATAATCCGTGTCCATGTTAATACTTAAATTTAATAAGAAATTTATAGTGTGGGCTTAGATGTTGTAAACTTTCTCGGATTTTTCTGAAGTAAATAAATAATAAATACCGTTGTGAAATGTTTAAAGTAAAGGTGTGATTTTATTTCAGTCTATAATTAACCTCAAAAAGTAAAAATAGGTAGGCTAAAATTCACAAGAGAGTTATAAAATATAAACTGAATATGTTATGGCCCGTAAACAGTTTTTCGGTAATTTTCAAGATTTAAAATAGTTTACTTACATTTTGAATTTTTTCGTCTAACATTTTGAAAAAATCCTGCTGACTTGTTGAAATTTCTCTAGAAACAGAAATCAATCACAATTGGCTAAAATGAAAGATTGAAAGAGCATTACGCTTGAGCTAAGAGGGGTCCACCAAAAGGCTTCACTTTGATTGTTTTCCTCGCTTCGCAGTCTTCGATATTTTCGTTATTTTCCAAATCGGTTTCTACTCCTTCTTCTTCTTCCGCTTCTGTTTTTTCAGGAGTTGCTGAAACAAAATATTGTTTTAAACAATGTACTTTACCACTTTAATATCGAAATAATTTAGTAGCTTTTCCAGAAAATTCCAAGGTAAAGAACGCATTTCCTGTTCACATCTCATAAAATGTCTTGCGCTAAAGCTTTTATGCATCCTTTGGGAATGAAGAGTCGGAAATTTATCGATTGTGTAAGTTTTAAACTTGCCATTTTAAACGTAATCTAAGTTTCGGATTTTATTGGGTCAATAGAACAAAATCGGAATGTGTAAAATTATTAGAGTGTTAAGAAGTTGTAGGAATAACCACATATTTATATCATGTTATTTAGTGGAAAATTCAAACAAGCATGAAACTTCAACATACTAAACCCTCGTCTACGCTAATGGCTCGATGATGGCACTGTTGCTGGCTAAAATTAGGAAACGAAATCGATAGGACAGTGATATGGCTTTTATCGCAAGTTTCAGACGAATTTAGGACCTATAAAAATTTCTTTTGGGTCCACAACAACTATTCTAATACGGTGGCAAATGCTTTGTTTCTAGTAATAATTTGTTGGGTTTTTGTTTGTCTGTGAAGAAACATCTGTGTATATTTATATAAACTGTCACGCATGAGGACAGGACGATGACATGCTATTGACCAGTTATGTTGGTTATTGACCAATTTGTCTAATGTAGGAGTAGAAATAAATTTCGTGGATCAAAACACGTTTTTCGAAATGATTAATTTATTATTCATTATTATTATTATTTGTTATACTAATTTAATTATAATATAAGTATACTATCTAAATTTAATTTAAACTAACAAGTCTGTAGAAGTATTAATAAGCAGACCAGTTATAAATGAAGTAAGGGAAAATATGCAAATTTTGAACAAATAATTTTTTGGTACTCCTTAGAGAAACGTTGAATTTGCATTCGTTCGGAAACAGCTCCATTGATGTACTTTGTACTATTCAAGGTGTTAAAAAACGAGTGTCAAATATTTAAGAAGGTAATAATATGAACCAAAATAAGTATTTTACTAAACATAAGTGCGCAAAGCGTAGCTGCCGCAAATATCCTCAAAAAAATAAAATTTAATTGAAAAAAAAAATGTTTTTCTCATTTTGACGAAGATTGGACAATATTCAGAAACAATATGTACTCGTACAATTGTTCCTTTAATTCTTTTGTAAAACTTTGATCAATCGGTCCGAGACGTCGGTTTGATGGATCAATTTAGAAACTTACAGGGAAATGAGGGGGGTCGTACATTAAGCTGTAAAAACACCTAAAAACAATAGTCTCCCCATTAATATTAGTGAATACGCAGTAGATTTACTAAAACAACGCAAAAAGTTATTTTTTTCTCTTTTAAATCAATGTTGAGGGTGAAAAAATTTTTCAAAAAGTTATAAAAGGAGACATTTATTCCAGTTTTTGACACTACCTTTATATTCTCTGTGTGGTTATTGTTGCTGAGATATCGATGATCAAAGACAAAAGGATCTTTTTTCTTTTATAATCAGATATTTCAGTGACAAATTGACGTAAAGAGAATATGAAAAAAGCATATTAAAGATGAATAAACAGGCTATCCAGCCTAACTAAACAAAAGTTCCTACGTCCGTGGACCAAAACAAAAAAAAAACAAAAAAATTAAGATTTTTTTTTCCTCACTATTACTTAGGATTACGTGATAACCGTAGCACAGAAAAAAAAATTGTGCTAAAAGGTCTCAAAACTAGAGACTTAGAGCTTCAAAATAGTTTTCTAAAATCTAGATACAACCATTTTTCGATGAGTTACAGTTTTTCAAAAATCACCAAAAAAATTAGGAAAATTTTTTGTTCCTTTAATTTTTTGGAGTAGTATATTACCTCCTTAAATATTTTATATTTTTTTAACACCCTGTATAAGCCATCAAAAATATTATCAACTGTTGACAATATTTTGGTTATCCGTCTGTGGTTGACGATTTGGTTTCATAGCAAAAATTTGGTGTATGAATACATTTTTTAATTTGGAGTTAGTTTAATAATTTGGAATTTAATTAGGACATTGTGTTGCCAATCTGAATACATGTAATTTTTCTAGTGTAAACTATTTGATTTTTTTCTTGAGACAATTTAAAATTGGTCAGACCAAAACTAGTGTATATCACACGGCTCGAAACTGTTCTGCAAGTGCTTGCATTTATTATAAATAAATTAGATTCAGTATTGTTTTAAAATTACCGCTTTTTTAAAAGAGTTGAAGATATTTAGATAAAAAAATTAAAACAAATCTGTTAAACGATCATAACGTATTTATGAACCCAATTTTGTTTATTGCTAACTTAACACAAATTTTTTGAAATCAAATTTCAAACGTCAATGATCATGACAATAAAGGAATAAAGCATAAACTAAAAAAGAAAGTGACCACAATTTCCCCAAAATTTTAAACGGGTTACGCTTTATTACTATAAAGCGCTCAGTAAATAAATAAATAATTGATCAGTATAAAATGATAAATGATCAGTATTTAATTAATTTTTGCACAGTAAAAATAATAAATGGTAAGTAAAGCACGCGCAGTATTTTAATGTAATTTGTTCAGTAAAAACTCCAATTTGCACAGTAAAAATAATAACGTTCAGTAAGTTCAATCAAAATTAGCAAAATAACATAAAATTTAAGGAATTTTCAGTCTTGGTTACATAACAATGTATGGCCCCTGCGTAAGAATGATTTTAGCAAGGGCTGAAAACTGTGCACAAATGGTAATAATCAGTCTTATCAGCGTACGCCACTCTTTGCACTGCTGTGCTCCTGATACCACAATTTTGTTTTTGAACGGTTTGCGACATTCCAGTTTTGCATTTATTATTTTTACTGTGCATTTATTATTTTTACTGATCAAAAATACTTGCCATTTTAAATAATATACTGTGCATTTAATTTGTTGTCATTTTAAAATAACATAAATTCTATAGTTACAATTTATAAAATACAAACAGATTTTAAGTGTTATTTATGAAAATCACACGTATGTACATATGTACATATGCATGTACATACCAGGTGAATAAAAAGTATGGAACCAAACGTTTTTTGCTTAAACTATTTATTTTTTGAAAAAACTAATTGATGAGTGATAAAGTACTATAAAAATGCGATGATTTAACAAGAATAAAATTTTTCTAAATTTTCTTTTGTTTTTGAGTTCTACAAAAAAATTATTTTTTTAAATGGCAACCCACTATAATATAATTTTTTTCATAAAAGCTATACTCTAAGGATTACAACTATCTGCTTTATATTTAATTAAAAAAAAAATCACATATATTGCAATTTTGACAAAAAAAATCGCATAACTCAAAAACAAAACAAAATTTTGTTCTGAAAATACGATCACATTTTTTATATTACTTTAATTTATATTAATTATTATTTTCTGGGGGCAAATGATTAAAAATAAAACCGCTTGGTTCCATACTTTATATTCACCCTGTATGTAATTTTTTTAGACAAATAATAGTCTTGTTTGATAGCCGAAATCCAAGAAAATTTTCGTCTATTCTCCTGTTACTGTCGTCTTATCTCGTTAACAGTCAGTTGCACGCTTGTATGAAACTTCCAATTAGTCCAGTTATTATCAAGTTTATCAATTATTAATGCTTAAACTGGAACTTCTCAGTCCATTATAGCAATTGCAAACATTAATCATCAAAATGGTAAAATGTCAAAGACAATCAACTAATAATTAGTTAATTAGTGCTAAAAATAAAAATGACGAAACTTCACTGCGTTTGATTTATTATTATTTTTAATGATTACAAAATAAGCACCAGGGAATCAAAGTTTTGTCAGTTTCACTTAATACAACAAGTAAATAATTACACACCACATTTCACGCGTCGTGAATTTAAGAGCAAAACAAGTGATGAGGTCTAGACTTGGTTCATAATAAATCGATAAATAATAATTCAATTCGGAATTACAGCGTAAGATAAGGTCTGCATAATAATTTTCTAACGTTATTAAAAAACAAAATTTTGCGTGGTCGTTTCAATCAATATCTCGGTACTTCAAAAATCTATATTAAATCCCCATTTCCGGTTGTTATCAAAAGCCACTTTTCGACTTTTCCGCTATTGGTTTCGTGGACTTTTGCCAAATATCTGCCACAACCACAAATAGGCCGTCACTCGAAACCTTTTCCAGTGATTTATTAGAATGTGGCAAGTTTGGCAGGTGACAGCTTCACACTCTAAGAAAACGCTTAATACGGAGGCAATTTCAGACAATTAGCTAAATTAGGTTACACGGCGAATTCTAATCGATGCCAATAAGCTAGGCCACGGAGAAAATCAGATTTACCAGAACAGAAATCAGTGTTCCAATTTTATTAAAGATATGCGACGAGTTTATTTAATAAAAAAAACAGGGAAAAACACACACCGATATTTTCCCTGTTTGTACACGAGAAATCTTAATAAATTCGCAAAAATGTCAATCATTTTTCACTAGAATTTAATTGTTGCTACAATTTTTGAAAGTTATAAAAAAAAGTACACAGTGTTGATAAAATTCATGGGTGTGTTTGCATGTTCATTAGTTGGAAAAGTTATAATTGTAACTGAAACACATTTTCGCTAAAAATGTTATGAGTTTACGTTAGTTGCGGAGTTTGTTTCCTATTTCCTACGCCATTACAGGAAATACCCAATTATCTTCTTGACTCGAAATATCTTCTCTATTAAACTTTACACCATCTCGGTAGACTTTTACACCTAATAAGTGGGTCATATTTTTTATTAAACAAATCTAAATGAAATAAAAATCGAGCTTATACACTGATATAGGTCATTACATTTTGTTCGACTTGTCATTATCTGCGTTGCACATCCATTGTTTAGAAGAAATGAATAATTAAAACGAATCAATACGACGTAATAACAAAGGATAATTCTCTTGTTTTGCGACTTGCGGCTGACGTGTAGATGTACAGTTTCATTTATTATTGTTAGTTTTTCTTCGTATTGATGTTTCAATTTTCATAAAAAACTTAGAATGAAGAGAAGAAAAATAAAAAGGCGAAAAGTGGCGATAAGAAACGCGAGGTGATTTAGAAATGAGATATTATGGGGCTTTGTAACCGAAATATATGATATTGTCCAAAAGCTCATATTGCCTTCTAGCAATCATTATTTTAAATTTAATTTAATTTTACTAATAAGTTACAATAATAATTGAACAAATGTACGAGGTTTTATTATAATAATTTTGAATTTATTACCCAGCTGTAAATAATTAATTTGCTCTTAAAAAACAGCTGTCATGTTAATTTAAATAATGAAGAGGCATTATTAAAACAATAACAACATGGTAATAAATCCGTTTTTCTTTAAACATTTTTTTAATATGTTTTAAACAGGAATTAAAGAAATCATATTTTGAAACATCTTTTCTTCTTGCGTAAACAATTTTCTTGTTATTTTTCTTACCTGACTTTTTGTTATTCGTTTTATTTCTCGATTTCCTGGGATAAATGTTGATTTTGCTGTGGCCACAGCCCATTTCTAGATGGGTGCAGAAGGCAAGTAATACCACCGCAGCTCTTAGTTCGGTAGACGATCACATTTTCTTATGACCTGATTTTATTTATCAACCAATATCTGCACCATTAGCTGCCAGATGACCGTGAATTTTCAGTGAAGCTTCCATCTGCAAATAAATTCCCCACAGAATTATTAATTAAATGAAAGCATTAAAGCATAATGTGATTATTACTGCGCCTCACAAACGTCACAAATTTTATTAAAAATAAAGGAAAAAAACTAGTACGGTTGAAATTTTAATTATTATTTATGTAAAGTCCAATCAATAAACTTTAGAAAAATGTGCTCCGTTAAGACTTTGCTAACGAGACTAATAAATTTAGATGATCTGAAATTTATAACTTGAGTAAAATTCCTCAATAGCATCAAAAATACATAAACTGTTTTTTTGACTGCTAAAAAGCTTAAACTTTCATTGATTACAAATATCGGTCCATGCAAATATCCAATAAATATGTTAATAGCCTAGTAGAGGGTTTTAGCGATGATTCTAATTTTAGTAGCAACAAAGCGGTTAAATTCTTATTGGATCATAAACCGTTCAGTAAACTACAATGATTGATTCCTAGACAAATAACCATGTTGCCACTTCCGGTGCGATAAATATGGGCACCATACATTGCCTTTGCTCACTTATTTTAAGTTACGCAAACTTGGCAAATACTTTCAAAATTATTTAATTAAAAAAGTAATTTCCCAGTTTTCCAATTGACTGAATTTGACGAAATTGAAATACCAAAGCTTTGAGACATTCAATAATAAAGGAAGCTTTCAACAAGTGGTCCCATGTCTGAAAGCAGTTCGATATGTTCAGTTTAAGCATTAAAAGATTGTTTTCTTAGGGAATTAACGTGTACTAGGTGATGGTAATTTATGTGTATGCATATTTTGGGTTAAATTTAGTTGATGTTAACACAGTGAATAAATAATTGTAATAAAAATTGAAGAGAAACCAGAAAGGGAATATTAATGAGATCGACTTTTTGTGTAAATATTTTTCTTTCGTTACTGAGTTTCTAGTCTATTTTTTTATATTGAGTACAAGACGGAGTAGTTTAGTTTAAATTTGTCTTTATTTTATTCTAGAAAACAAATTTATTCCAACAGGAGACGTATTTACAGTGAAATAATTGCTTCTTCAGTAAAGAAGATAAAAGTTTGCGCATTCTCAAATAATTGCGTTTCTTGAAAATTCAATAAATGCCAAGATTAAAAATTAACAAGTTAGTTAAGACAATGAGTCAAGTTTTTTGTTGTGTTCCATTTTGAAATTGACAAAATTGTCTATTTTGGGAAGACAGTAAATGCTTATTAAAATCCTTTTCATGTTGTTAACTCAATTCGCTAACCACTCTAGAGAATTTCTCACGAGTCCTACATGGCTATAACAGGCTATTTAAACAAGCCCTCGCCATTTTCTCAGTCTAGAAATTCATAAATGATAAATATGCGAAAACAGATGTCTCCTCAACTTCTGAAAATTATTCAGAAAAAGATTGTCACGAGCACTTGCTGATTTTAATATAAATAACCTCCGCTTTTAATAAATCTATTGCACCAAATTTAGACTTGTGATCAATTTTTCACCCAAAAAAAAACAATTACCGCCCATTGAGAAGCTACTTTTATGTGTTGCTCTTGTCTCAGTATGTGAAACTTCTCTAATTAATTGAAACGAGTTCACTTAGCCATTACGTAGAAGAAAAGTTTTAAATAGAATAATGAGAAAACACGAGTTAATTCAAAAATTAATTATTATTTGTGGGTTAGTATAACTCTGTAAAATTTACGTCTCTTTGTAACAGTAAAACAAACAGAAAGCCCTATAAAAGCTTCACTGGGTAGTGCATAAATTTCCTAAAATGAGACTCAGCAGAACTTTTGGTGGCAGCAATCGTAAAACAAGCCAAAAATGCAAAAGTATGCTTTTATTTTAATCGCCCTCTGTCATATAATATTAAAGTTGTTATTTTTATATCTTTTCATGCTTGCCCTATTTATTATAAATAGACGCCTACATCGAAACTTGTAGATAGCATTCGATCAAAGAGCATTGTATCCCCTGCCTTCGACATAATATTACAACTATTCGAACAATATAATTGTGTAAACGATAAATTTACCGAGTTTTAACTTTGTGCTACCAATACTGCCTCAAGAGTATTCTCATGACATCAGTTTCTTTTGCTTCTCTTGTGTCATATCTTTCTAAGGGTGATATCGATTTGTCTTGTGAACTGGAACCCTTTCTTACAGATTCTACTTTATTTATCGTTAAAAGGCTCTTAGTGAGTCGAATCCGTTCACTTGTGTCTTTTAATGAGTTTCTATGAATGCTTGTTACTTATATTTAAATGATTGCAGAATATATTAATTGAGTTTGATATTGAGTCAAGTGTGTTTACCTCATCAAACTATATGTCTAATAAGACTTAATTTGCGTGATGTTTAGTCCCTGATAATGCGAGATTTCAAAATGTAATTTAACACCTTATTAGAGCATAGGAAAATACATTACCTTTACCGTGTAATCCATAAATGAGCGATGAAATACGCATAAACGGTAAACTGTTTGTTTTCAAAATTGTTTTATTTACATAGATGTAGATATCGGTGTTCCAAATGAAAAAAATTAATATTATTCGGAGTTTGTTTTCAATGTAAGGTTTCTGTGTTTTATGAAAAAACAAAGATATGCATACGAATGGATTATAAGTCGAGTTTTCCGGTAGTTGAGGAAATATAAAAAAAAGAATGTTTTATTACAATTTTTAAGAAAGAAAGAGAGTTTATGATTCTATTTAATTGAACTTATTCTCGAAATTGAAGGGGAAAAAATGGTGTACGCTATGAAATAAAAAACCTTTTAGAATGTTGAATTAGTGTGCTGAAAACTTAAAAGCTTGCAGCTGTTAAATGTGACCTAAAAAGACATTAATTACTAGATAGTATTAAGTAAACTTCGGTTAAATATTAAGAGTAAAGTTTACTTCTTACTTAGAAAGAGTTTTGTGAATTTAGACTGTAATGGATTGAACCACTTATTGGAAATTTGTAGTACGAAATTTGAGTTCTTTTATTTTGAACTGAATAATTTATACTCAAGTATTATTGCTTTTTTAAATACGACTGTATCTTATTTACAATATTGTTTTTGAGCATAAAGAGTAATTATTTCCAATTTTGGAGTCACAGTTACTTACATTTCTAACAATTCTAACCTATGAAGCAATATTGAAACAAAAGGATTTTTTCTAGAATATAAGTTTCATACAGAATGTTTTATATCACACAAGAAAAATTTCAAGTGAACTTCAAGATCTAATAAACAAAAAATAGTAAATGATTGTTTACAATACAAGTTCTTGCAAGATATGAGACATTTTAAGATGTACAAATAGTAATTTCAATTTAATAGGGGCACAATGAAGAATCAAAAATATCTCTTATTAAAGAAAAAAAAAATTTTTTTTGAAGAATTTCTTGGACTTTTAATTCTTCTAAAATTAGATTTCTCATATTGGTAAACATTGCCTTTTTGTAAAGGCTTTTAATTAAAAGTGATGAAATGGTGCAAACGTAAAACATTTGTAAAAAAATAGAAAGAAAAAATAAATGTAAAATTTTGATTTTAGTTGTTTTTTTACGGAATGATGAACTAACTACTTTTCCTAAAAAGAGCTTATTGATGTGTTACGACATATATTTATTTATTCCAAATAAGTAAATGGTTTTTAAAATGGTTAAATGTAACAATAAATAACAATAAATCACCAAATACCAAAATTCTGTAATTTTGATTTAAACAAGGTTTTTCCACAAACTTCTAAATACATTGATCTATTATTATTATAATAATACATGTAAAAATGTGTGGTTTACTTAACAAGTATTAAGAAGTACTTACGAATTACACTTTTACTTGCTGCGTTATTGTGCGTTAAAATGGCAAAATACAAATAATATTTATTACTTATTATTGATTTAACACTTTTTAATTAAGTGGTTTCCACTATCGCAGTATACATTTATTGCTGTTTAAAAAACATGTCTGCGGGAAAAGATTTTTATTACCCACCTGTATACCGCCTTAAAAAATTCTATATTTTTTTACAAAATCGAAAAATTTATTGGCTTTTTGATTTTATTGCGGTTTAAGTAGGAAAACCGTACAAACTGATAAAATCAATCAACAGTTGAAATGGGAAATAAAATCTAATCATCTCTTGGTTCATAAACAAGCTAAAACAGTACGACAAAATCGTTTTGCTGCTGCTCCATATTTCATCAATCTTTCAAATTGTAGACTGGTTTTACGACGTGGCTTAATATTAGATTAAAATAATATACAAAAAAATTATAAATTACCAAAATTACACAGTGAAGCTCCAAAAATAAAATATTAAGTGGACTATTTCATTTTCAAATGAAGGAAGTAAAGTAGATGTTTATTTTGATTTAAAAATTTGCATAAAAATTCAGCAGGATTTGCGTTAATAGATACGAAATTCCTAATTGATTTTCACCTCAACTGTGTAACTTAATGAAAATTAAATTATGGGGTTGATGAAACATTCTTGTTAATATTGCAGACAATAAACTCAATTTTACGGTCACTCACTTCTGAATATGGGATTTTTGCTACTAATCTAAGGTTTGCGAATTAGAAAAGTTTCTTCCATTGTATACATAAAGCATTCATGCTTTGTGTTGAGAAAACATATGCTGTTTAAGATAATCGGTGTTGTTACACTCAATTTTTCTACCATTTACAACGACATTAACTCGCTTAAATAATAGTTATGTTGCTATAGCTATAAATGTTATCTTCTCGTGTTATCCCGTTTTAATTGCTCCAGAAATGGATTAATCCAACTCCTGTGGTGGCAGTCCAATCCTCATTTAACTTCTATTGTACAAAAAATGTAATTGTATAAAACATTTTTAATTACGCACATAACATATTCTCATAATTAAAAAAACAAAATTTTTTTGTTAATAATTAGAAAATGCCCTTTGGGCAAAAAGTAATTAACTTCCGTCAAAAGCATGAAAATGAATACGCAGTTTCTAATCATTTAACTTATTTTAAATGTAAATGACCAAGATGTGACCTTATATTAATTGCGATTATCTGTAATTATTTATATATTATGAGCATTCCATTCTTGATAAAATTTAAAAAAAATGGGCATGATAGTTACATGTACAAAAAATTTAATAAAGATAATTGCGGACATACCTTACAAATCCTGATAACATCTGATATACCAATCACGCACAATTTTTCAATTCAATATACAAAAAAAAACACCAAGCAGATCACGAAATTCCTCGCACAATTTAAGACCTCACAGCTTTCTCACATGTTTTAAAATATCTTTGAAAAATAAATATGTTTACAGAGATGTTTGCATATTTTTAATAATTGAAATCGTTCCAAAATCTCTCGATATGAAAATATTTCCGCGTGTTAATCGCACGCTCACGTGAAAATTGGCACTGGAATCGCAGAACTCGATGAGTTTATAGATTAGTTTTTAATTGTTTACCTGTTTTACTATGAAATAAGAGAGATAATCAACGGCACAGTTTAATCATACGGTCGACGCGTCGCGACGCCGGTTCTACACTGGACGTGCGTATTTTCACGATTCGCTTCGGAAGCGGTCGGAAACAGATCGACCCTTAGCTGCGTCCGGGAGGGTTTCACCCCATGTCACCCCTTGAAAATCATACACTGGCTCCGGGGTGCACATGGAGAGGAGTGGGGTTGAAGTAGAAGACTTTATTCTTTCAAGCTTTTGAATTTTCTTTGGGCTTTATTGTTACCACATTACATTATCCTGAGACTATCGTACTATACTTTTTTCCCAAAAGAAATATAAATTTAATGAATGGAGGTATTACAAGTTGGAATCTCATTTTAACCAGAGAATTTCCTTTTCACGGAATGCGAGTACTAATATTATTTCCACTTTGTGCTAAGTAATTTTAAATGCAAAATAATTCTGTGGAGACGTTCCAAGTAAAAATGAATTAATGTTTAATATCTAATTAAAAAAGTTTTGTAGTGGTTTTGTAATTGATTCTGTCTTAAAATACCCCTTGTACATCTCTAAATTCAAATAGGTTCTTAATTCTACTCTAATTATTAATTTTTAAAATAAAATAATGTACTAATACTCGACCTATACCGTTTACAAAATAGAGTTACTCTTTTGAGTAAATAAAAATAATTCATGGATTTACTTCAAAAAATTTTTTTCAAGAAATAAGCGATTTTTGTTTTTCTTAACAAGTGAAGAATTTTTTAACAAAATACTGCAAGTAATATTATGAATTGTGTATGACAAAAATTACTCTTATAATCATATTTTTTACTAAAATATTTTTTTACTAGGAAAGCTGTTTACTGTTTACATCATTTTTTTGTGTAAATTTCTGAAAAATATTTGCTTAAAATACATGCATTATTGTAAAAGATTAATTAGTTAATTAGAAAATAAATAAACAGAATTGTTAAAAAATATTTTTTTGCTCAAACAAAATCTGAGGTAAAACAAAATTGATTATCTTTTAATATCACGAGAGCAGACAGCTTGAATTTACATTACGTGACTGAAAAATGTGAGATATAAATCATTTAAATTGACAGTTTAAGCTAATAAGGTGAAAAGTTTTTTTGTGTTTATTTCAAAAAGAAAAATATCTATGTCGGATTTATTTTTCGTCAATGGTGAAATACTCGTATTTCCTGATGTCAACTAAATTCAATGCACATATAAATGGAACATCTCTACAATACGTCTGTCCAAACCACACTAGTGGTAAACTCAAACCACTCGCGAGTGAAGTCTAACTTCAAAGCTTTACAAAAAACTATAATTTGTTGGGACTTTATCCAGATATTCTGCGAATCTAGTTATTTAATTAAATAATTTAGCTGCAGTTTTTCATCATTAGAGAGAATCAAAATGAATGAACTTTCTGACGAGTAAAGCACAAATATTTGTCTACACTCACGCAGAAAGCAAAGCTTCTTTGGTAAAGAATTGCATAAGCTTCTAATGTTCAAGTCAAGTTGTGTTTACTTTTATGAGACCAATTCTATTGTGATTGGGATTTTGTTTTCGTAGAATGGAGTGGGTATTACATTACAACATTCTTGCTTATATTTGTTTATTATCAAGGCTTAAAGAAGAACTGAACGAGCTTTGTAAACCCAAATTTAATGGAGTTTAAAAGTTATCACTAGGATACGGAAATGGAGTTTGTAATTGTGTTTTAAAGGGAATTTTGGAAATAAATCAGATTAAATGAATTGTAAAATATTTGGTATCGAGTTTACCCCGAGAAAAAAAAACAAGTAAATTGCTTTTCCCATCCTCACAACTTTGTGTTTTTATTTGCCACAATTTACTTTAGTTGCATTCAAGTCTGTAAACATTGTTTACGCATTTTTCGAACTTTTGTTTTACACTGAAGTAAAGTGTTCCTCCCATGGGAATCTTTGTAGAAACCTACCCTAACCCGCAACTCCTCCAGTCTTTTGTATTTCACCCTCTCCACATATTATCACCCACGTCCCGACCTAGGCGAAATTCTCCTTTTTTATAGCAAAGGTTGCGTCTGCCTGCTTACCCTGACAAGATTTACTGCTCAACAGTGCGTTATAACCAATATAAAATTTGACGTCAACTTCAAAACCAATTTTACAACAATTTGAATCGATAGAAATCGGACAAATTGCCGATTCTTTGTACAAAAACTAGAAAAAGAAATGTTTCAAAAGTAACTCTTTGTTCTCGTGTCTCTCTGTGTTCATAAAACTGCGTACTTTGACGTCGAGCTCACGTAAAATGGGGCGTTAATCACAATAATGAACATCCGGTTTAATCGTTTATCTCGTGACCCTCTGTTTTGTTTGTTCATGGTTTTTGGCCACGAGTCTCACAGCTGTTTGAGCTGTTGAGACAAACTAAAAACGAGGAAAAATTGATAAAGTTGGCGAGCTTTTGACAACAATGTATATGTAGAATTTTTATTGCGTAGCTGATAGCAAATTTATCAAGATTTTGCTTTAAGCCCAATGACTTTTTGGACATTTTGTTTTTATATAAAAAAAACAACGGAAATACACTATTCTTTATGTTTAATAAAAAATCACATACTCATGTTTTATAAATACTATAATAATAATTAAGTAGACACATGATTTATACTTCTAGTGGTAATGCGTGGAAATATGTACGTTGTTCTATTTACAAATGATTATAAAATTTTCAAGTCAGAAATACTAAAATATTGTACAGTGCGATCAAAAAGTCTTTCTATCAAGTAGGCGTCCTAGTTGAGGTTATCTAGATGTCAAAAATTATTTTATAAAAATTAAAACATTGAGCTAATTAAATTGAATTATTCTATAAAACGTCTCAAAACAAACTAAAATTAGATTTTGTTGGTGTTTATTCATAAAAATCGTTCACCACGGTTTCCTGTTTTAATTTACATAAAAATTATTTTGACATTTCTCATTTGTCACTGTGACATACTATCTTCTACAGACATACGTTTTAAATTTCTACGCTTGCTTGATAGACAGACTTTTTGATCTCACTGTACTTAAGCTTACTTAAGCCAATTTTTGAAAATGAATATGTGGAACATGTGGTTTTATAAAAACTTTATTTAAAAAAAAAGAGAGCGTTATTAACACAAACTTCAAAATTAATTTTTAGGTAGTATAAAAAACGATATAACAATTTTTACATAATAATAATAGTATATTATGTTATTAGGAGTAAAAGTGTAGTTAGCTTAAAATAATCCAGCTGAGCACATAAATTCACTTTTCCTCCAAATAACTTATACTATTTTATCCGCAAACGTATTCAGATCGAGAGTAAAGAGTAACACTATAATTAGCAAGTAAATGAACACAATAATCAAGACCCTTTGTAATTCATAACAACGCTCATAAACAAACATCACGCGTCATTATCCGTATTTGTCTTCAAATTTTTGAAAGTGTTTATTAATTTAACTAGCGCAGTTAGTAGTGCAAAATGTCGAAAGAGACATCAAGAAAGAAACAACATTGGTAAATGTCAATAATGTCATAGTTAAATTAAAAACGCTTAGGCGCAAAAATAGAATTTTTACTCCATGGCTCAAAGACAAAACTTTTACTTGTGACATTTAGTCGTAAAAGTGGTCACTTTTGTGACGTTTGTGAATAAAATATTGTTTTTTTTTTAATCTTAAGAATAAGAAAATATTTTGAATGGAAGAATAAGTAAATTAAAGCGTATTATATGGTCGTTGAATAAACTTACAAGAAATAATATTAACCGCTAAATTGTAGCTTTGATTATGCGCTAAACAAATATGCGTTTGAAAATCGTAAATGTTTGTTAATTATGTACAGTTACGGAGTTAAAATTTCAGGCAGTATTTTTCTGTCACTTCAAAAAGTTTACTGTAAACCACAGAACAGTTGTAAACTACCTTTTACTGTCATCATGACAGACATTCGACAGTTAAACTTTTCTGTCAGTGATGATATTTTTTAAGTCAAAATGACATAAACATAACAAGAGCAAAAAAATGAGGTTGATGTAAAGGTTGTTTTAGAGTTTACATTACGAAAATGACAATACTGCCCAAAATTTTAATTCTGCAACTGTACATAATTAATAAAATAATAGTATCATCCTTCTCAGAATACTTTCCTACCATACAAAAAGAATGTTTTAAAAAGAAAAAAACAACAAACGTCGCTAATGAAGCGAGTTCGAGTCGAGACTGCTTAACAAATTAGTGTGTTAATTCTGAAAAAATTGAATACAAATTTGCACGTGAAAAAAATAATAATTATATTAAGTATATAGGTACGAATTTAAAATTTAGGATCTGTGATTGTTATAGTATTCATGAATTATTTTCTGTATCTAATTATACTATTAATAACTGATGAGTAATGAGCAGGTTCATTAAACGTTATAATTAGTCAGGTTTTTATCTAAATTAATGATAAACTATTTGTAAACTTTGTGTTACAGTCTAAACCAATTGATTTACTGATGTATTCAAAAGTGTACAGGTGTGTCAAAACCCGAGCCCCACAAAAAAATTTCAAGAAAGATAAGATAACAGGAACATGAAAAAAATGTCAAAAATTTTTGACACATATTTTTTGAAATTTGACATTTTTTTATGTCTATTTAATGATACTGATAATCTTGTATACAGGGTGTTTCACATAATTTTACGAGGCCTGCGCCTGTAAGATGCAATCAATAATACATATTCTGACACGAACTCGATTACAAATTTTGAAAAATTGGATGATCTTCTCTAGTTTGTTCACCCTTTCCAATATTACAACGTTTTTAGTTAGTTAGCGATTAAGATAAATAAACTACAATCATATTCATGCCGTCTCTTGATAGAACAAATGATAATTGTTTCTGAAAAACTGCAATTTATCACTATTAATGAAACAGTGATTACTTTGACAACTATTGTCATGGGTTTCCAAAAATTAAATAATTAAGTGTGAATTTTTGTATCCAGTGTTCTGTGACTTTTGTATATTTGGGTGCTTACATTAGGCGTAAGCCTCGTAAAGTTACGTGAAACACCCTGTATATTTTTGACTAATTATTTAATAAAGGTGCTATAATTTTGTTAAAAAAATCCACAAATAACATTAAACAGAGTTATAATTTAGGATACACTTACCTTGTTTCCTCTTCTAATAGCCTGTAACAAAAAAACTTGTAAAATTATTTTTCCAAGAGAAATAAATAGAGTCAAAGTGCAAAATTTAAACTCTCATAAGTTCGAAATTTTTATAGATAGACTTTTTTAACATTATTTCTATGTTCCTAGCATCTTACCTTACATTTTTCTCTGGGGTGCGAGTTCTGGCGCACTCTATATAAGGCCGTGTTTTCCGATTGTCAGTTTGAATTTTTAAGCTGGCAACCGAATTTTGTCTTGACTGTATTGATTTATTGATAAAATTGATAAAATTGAAAAATTGTTATTATTCCTGTTGCCGTAACGTCACTCAATGACGTGTCAATGTGACCAGAAATGTCTATAAAATTTATGTTATGTCGGTTTAAAAAATTACAATTATGCGAATCCCTTACAAAATTAACAAAAACACACATCTCACTTACGAGGCGTCTCCTGAAAGTTTAATCCTAGTCGGAGAACCTGAGAGACAAATTCTCTCCGAAAATTTCCAATGGGACAAGAACCACTGTCCCTCACTAGCAACTCTATGTGTGGAAGTAATAAAATCAAAATTTACCGACAATTCTTTATTAGACGAACTACCATGTCAAGACCGCGATTACCTACTCGAAATTTTAGATCTCGCGTTACCTTTGCAGCTTGTAGTACCACTTATCGAGGTATTAATTGACAATGTAATAATTGTTGTATTAAAATAAAATCTAGGACGAAATTTATTGGCAAAGACGCTACCAGGATAAATTCGGAACGATTATTTACAGAAAACGTGAAACATGGACTTGGAAAAGTTTATTTATCGAAAGACATGTGCAAGAAATGATTGAACAAGCACAACCGGAGCATAACGATGAAGATGAAATGGACGAAATTTTGACTTTGTGTTCTTTCTACGTTCGGACTTTGATTGTGAGTCAGTTGCAAGCCTGGAAGCCTCCGTTACACTGGGATGAGGAAGACATCCCCGAATTCCACCCCACAGACCACATCAGTTTTGAGCCAATTTTCAAAAAGTTGGTCCACATTGAAGAGTTTGATGTCATTTATGGTACTAAACACGGCTTTTCACACTTTTTTTATTTATTTTTCCGAAGGTATGAACAGTGTCGGTGACAAATTCACCTGGCACATGTTTAAATTATCAGTTGGTGATTGTCAACGTTTAGGCAAATCCCTCCACCATTTAAAATCTCTCCGTATCTTGCGAATTCACAGAAGCAGATTAGAAGACCAACACGTGCGTGTTCTTATGCATGGCTTAATCAAAAATGAAACACTCGAAGAATTAGATTTATCTCATTGTATAATCGGGAACCAAGGGGCGCTTTGTATAGCCAAAGTATTATGTGTCCATCCGAAATTACGGTCTCTGAATCTCTGTGATAATAAGATTGGCCAGTTAGGATGCGAAGGTTTAGGTTTTGCGTTGTTGGAACCCGAGTGCTCGTTAGAGAAATTAAATTTAAAATTGAATCCGTTAGGAGAAGGTGGAGCTATGGGAATAATGAGAGCTTTAGTTAGGGGAACGAAATTGGAGGAATTCTCCATGGCGGCTTGTCAGTTTGATGATGATGCGCCGATAAGGACCGGCCAAATGTTGCTATTGAATAAGTCGCTAAAAAAGTTGGATGTTAGTAATAATTGGTTTGATGAAGAAGGCGGTAATGTAAGTTTATTTTTCAAAGAAATAAAAACTTGATTTTTTTCGCAAAATAATGTCATACATATGCAACCAACAATACACATAACACTAAAAATACTCCTGTAGGCAAAAGTTATATTTAGGCCCAAAAATTAAATAGGTAAAATACTAACATATTTTGAGTTGTATTAGCTTCTTGTAAATCCCAATTATTGAAATTTTTAAGATTTTGATCCATTTTTCAAACAAGGCAAATTTTAATTATTCTGTCGAGTTTCTAAGTACCTAAATAAAACGAGTTAATATACTAACTATACAGAATGATTACTTTGACAGTAAAGAAGATAACGAAATGCGGTTTCTTTTGGACGATGGACATTCATTTTTTTCTATGGTCCAAAAATATTTTCCTCGTTATAGGTAATTCCTATATAAGGTGGCGCAACAAAGTTATATTTTTTCTTATGGAACACCCGGTATATTATGAGCTTATTTGAAAAAGATTTTAATTCTAAGAATATACATAAAACGTCTATCATGGACCCTTTATCATTTATGGGCAATTTTATGAAAAAAGTACCATTTTTGAAAAATCACAACGGCTTTGCTAGAAAGAAAAAGTGCAACCATTTTTACTGAGTCTGGACCTAAATTATTATGGTAGAAATTCAATCAATCTTTTGCAACTACTGCAGAGCGTTGACATTCGCAAAATATCAATTATCTTGATTTTTTTTAATGAAACACCCTGTATGTTATTACTTTATCGTGTAGAGCTTTTAATAAGCTTTCTAAAAAACCTAGGGTTTGGAGGTCTAAACCTTACCTGTTTTATTGTACACCTTTTTGAACCTACAAAATTTTAAATTATTCTATTTATCGTTAAAAATAAAGTAGGTTTGCGTTACTTCCTCTTCTAAAAAAATTGGATAATTTTTTAAAGTTACGTTATCACCATACATCAATTAAGAAAACAGGTTGTTTATTGAAATACTAAGTAAAACTCAAAAATGGTACTTTTTTTCATAAAATTGCCCATAAATGATAAACGGTCCATGATAGACCCATAAAACCTAATCTGGATATTCTTAGAATTAAAATCTCTTTGAAATAAGCGGATAAGCGGGTGTTCCATAAGAAAAAATATAACTTTTTTGCGCCACCCTATATAGGAATTACCTATAATGACGAAAATATTTTTAAACCATAGAAAAAATGAATGTCTATCGTCCAAAAAAAAACGCATTTCGTAATCTTTTTACTGTCAGAGTAGTCGAAGAAATACAGAGCTCTGGGACAGCCTGTATGTAACTACCTATAATATTAGGACCTAAAAATCATTTTGTTCTGACAGAGTAATGAACTAATTTAAATTGACCTATGACCCAACTTCTGTAAGTTAGTTGCTGGGTTAACACACCCTTCCCATTAATTTAAATTAGGCCAGCAATTAGGTCAAATTAAATACAAATATTGAAGTCGACCCATGAAATACAAAGGACGCTTATAGTAAATAACTTTGTGCTTTTCAATTACCAAAGTAGTTCCTGTATGCATTTAATTATCTTCGATGCTTTAATTTTTGTAACGAAATTGTGTTATTTTCAGGCTCTGGTTGAAGGTATGGCTGTTAATAGGACTTTGGAATGGTTGGATATTCGTGAAACAGACATTACCTCCAACCAATACCACAAAATCAAAGAGTACTTGAAGCGTAACAGACTTGGGTTGGAAGAAGTGAATGAGGTACAAGAAGAAGTTTCGATGGGGCAGGTAGAACAAGCTTCTTACAGCACTGTTTCTACACAAAAAACTGCCGAGACTGGAAGTGTTATGGAATAAAACACCGTTTTTGTGTCTGCATTTTTTTATTTATAATATAGCACATGTAACATAAATGGTAGACTAGAAAAATAATATTTGTGCATGATTGCGACAACAATGGATTCTTAAAATAGTGATTACTTCTACACTACGGTAACACCTTTATTGGAATTTATGTACATTGAAAAGTAATTAATTCCATTATAATTGGCGTTTAGAACTGAACAAAATGTGATTAAAAATGCATACATGTACGTATCATACAAAACAGTTACCTACATTACTATTTCTTAATTAATCAGAATTATACAATACGTAATAAGTCTTGTTCTTAGGAATTTCGACACAAAACATATATAAAAAATTATATAAGACTTAAGATCCAAAATAGTGTAAATAATTTATATAAAAAATAATTTATAAATAAAAAACAGTCACAATAAACAATGACAAAAGTAAGAAAATTGCACACCAAAGCTGAGAATGTATCATTCAATATTTTTAGTCACTTATTTTTAAAATATTTAAGAAATTGACAACAGTACTCACATACAAAACTATTTTTAACTTAAAAACTGACACAATAATGATCAAACAAAAACTAGTAGAAAACATAACTAATAAAAATGTACAAGATACAGATTCACTCTCAGCTTAGAAATTTTACTACTTAATTACTACTTAATCACTTTTGAGCAATTTTCAATATATCACTAAATACAATTCGTTGGCAGCATATTCGTCAAGAGTCGATAATATCCATTTTAAAGATATTACCATCGATGTCGATTATCAAAAATGATCGAAAATCTTTAGAAGCAGAAATATACTGCAATCTCTTTCCGTGTAAATTTGTACTAGTGAGCAAGTAAGGCACTGTGTCATGAAGTTTTTTGTCTTGCCATGGATCAAAATTGAACACCAAAGACTGATGGGAATGGTCAGAATTTCCATTCATTTTCTCACTAAAGAAAAAAACAATAAAAAACGCACAACGAAATTTTAATTTACCTTTTCTTTCCAAAATCACTCAGATTCCACCACGCGATTTGATCTCCAAGACTCACAAGAATCGATTCAAAATTAGGAGCGAAAACCAGCTGTTCTACTGACTTTTTATGCAAAAGCAACAAATCTTTTTGTTTATTTTCGATGGAAAAGACCTGGAATAATGTAAGTAAGATTTGTGGCTAGAAATTATTTCGGAAATGTACCTCTATATCACCACTGTCACCACCAACTGAGATGAATTTACCATTGGAATTTAGACTCATACAAGTTGGAGTCACGTTCAATTTAGTCTCAAATAAACAATCCAGAGTCAAAGGATTATCAGAAATGAATGTAAGGACTCGCAAAATGTGACCATTTCCTTCATTACAAGCAATAGCTAGTAGATTTTTTCCTTTATGAATCGTAGCGACAATCACGTCTTTATATTTCGTAGAAATCCAACCCAAACACTGGTCGTCACTTACGGTGGCGATTGAAAATCTCCCTTTGACATCAAAAGCAAGCAATCGATTCCGAAGGTACAACAAGTCAGTCAATTCATCCATAATATCAAGCTCTAATTTCACTCTATTATCAACTATTATCACGACTTTTGAACTAGAAGCAACCACAACCATTCCATAAACACTAACACTGTCATCGTCAACATGATCAACATCGAAACATTTGATGAATTTTATTTCATCATCGCAAATTTTCAAACAATTCACTTTCTTCTTCTTGTAATTATAAAAGTACAACTTTCCCGACTCCGTCCCCAAAATCAAGAAATTTCCACACAGGGAAAATGAACAACATTTTATTTTATCGGTAATTTCATCAATTCCTGCCAAGATTGTCGAATGACCATAGAATATATCAATTTTATTTTCACTATTGACGATGAAATAAATCGGTTGAGACTCTTTCCAGTAGCAATTGAAGAGAGCTAGATTTCTGACTAAAGGTTTGCTACAGGGTTCGAAGTACAATTCGCATCGTTGAACACTTTCCTTATCGAGACAAATGAAAGCGACGCTTTCACGAAGGATGAAAAGTGAGGTGGGTTTCCTAAAATATACAAAATGTGTTAATTATGATGGTTTGATAAGCTGAGAAAAAAAAACTTACCCGTAATCGTTCTTATACTGATGCAATTTCTGACATCTATAATCGTAGAAGTAAATGTAGTCAGCTGTGCCCAACACTAAATATTCGTCGTTGATTACAGTGGACGTGATATTAGATTGAGTTTCAAAACTAAACCTCTTGATCTTTTTCACATACTCCCAGATTTCAAGCTTCCTTCCACTAATCACAGCAACTTCTCTATACTCCGAAACAATGGGAATCAGGACCAAATCAGTGATATCATCCAAAATCCCAAACTGTCCATTATAAACCAAATTCCCTCTGGCATAACAATAAACCTTGCCATCATATGCAAAAATCACTTGTTCACTATCATGCACATAGCAAATCCTCGAAATTGGCAATCCTAAAGCTGATGATTCCCTCACAATGGACGCAGTTCTCACATTCCATCTCATAATTTTTCCTTTATTCGAAGCCGTGATTATCTCATCACAGGTGTCATAAGGGAAAGCCGCAGAAGTTATATAATCACCATCTTGAATTTTAAAGGTTTTGTGGGGGATTGCGTTTTCATCAGGGGAGTGTAAATTCTTCCAATTGGTTTGTTTCAGTTTAGGCGATTGGGGGTCGAGTTCTTCGACAAATCGCCATAGTTTGGCACTGTGGTCAACCGAAATGGAGAGGAAGCTTTTTGAGTCGGGACTTATTTGCAAACTGAAGATTTGGTCGGAGTGGCCTTCAAAGCGGTGAACTTTGTGCTGATATTGGCGGAAAGACTAAAAAACATTTTTAATTATTCCAGTGGCAAGAAAAATTCAATAATTTATAACACACAATAACTTGGTTCTTTTAAGATTTTTATTTTTAATCTCTGTACCTTATACAGGGCGCGCCAGAACTCACGCCCCAGAGAAAAATGCCATACATATAATGTAAGATACCACGAACATGGAAAAAATGTTAAAAAAAAATATCTATAAAAATTCCGAAGTTATGAGGATTTAAAGTTTGCACTTTGACTCTATTTATTTCTGTTGAAAAAATAATTTTTCAAGTTTTTTTGCTATAGGCTATTAAAAGAGGAAACAAGGAAGCTGTATCCTAAATTGTAACTCTGTTCAATGTTATTTGTGTCTTTTATTGGCAAAATTTTTGTCCCTTTACTAAATAATTGTAAAAAAACATATACAAGATCATCAGTATCATTAAATAGATATAAAAAAATGTCAAATGTCAAAAAATAAATGTCAAAATTGACAGATAGAATTTTTTAAACATTTTTTTCATGTTCCTGATATCTTACCTTACTTGAAAATTTTTTCTGGGGCGCGAGTTCTGTCGCACCCTGTATTTTTTAATGCAACAATAAAAAAATTTCATTGTAAAACTAATTCTGAACTGAATATTCACATCCTACGTATAAAAACAAAAGAATATTATTCCGTCTGCCAATAGGATTGCTCCGCTAATCACGTGACTTATTACTTAAGTACCACCTGTTAGTTATTGACAAAATGTAGGAAAAAAAGCATAATGTAATGCCTACGAAAATATGTGTTAAAAATAATTTTAAACGTCAATTCGTAAGTAAAACAAGAAATAATTTTAAAACTAACATTTTTTAGCTTTAACTCACCTTTACTTCGATGCTGCCACTAGCTGTGCCCACGAGCACTTCTTTCGAGTCCACAAAACAAGTGGCAGTTGCTACAGTTTTAGTTTTCAATACTGGAAAATTCTTATGTCCACCAGAATAAGGCCTAAAATATACACTAAGTAACTGTTATTGCAAAATACAGATTAGTACTAACTCCAATTTGAAATACAATTGATCGGGATTGTTGCTGGCGATATTTTTTGCATCTTCATATACGTAATTGTTGTCATTAAAAAACGCAAATTGAACAATATTTGTCTCGGGAGAGATGTGTAAGTGGGCGCTATATGAGTGAACGAATTTTATGTAATCTTTCAGTTTACGTTCCAATCGAGATTCCTACAAAATATGTTTAGTATCTTCTTGTTTTCTTGATTATTATCGTGTCTGTACCTTTTTTGTGATAAAATCCCTATAGACTTCAAAATCCGTCAAGAGATCAGCCGATCCGACCCGTTTTATTTTATTCTCGATGAATCTTAGATCGAAATATTTCTCGAATTTGTTATAGAGTTCTGCATTTTTGGCATGATACCCGTAATAGCCAAAAATGTAGTTAGCGATGGGGTCATCTGATGGTGATTTGGTGATGATTTCATCACATTGTGAGATCAATTTTTCGTGATAATATTTAATGTCGACATTTGCTTTTTCAACTAAATACGTGCGTACTAAACTATGGATACTGTATATATACGATTTGAGATCTTTGTTGTAAAAGGAAACAATGAGAGATTTGTTTTCTAACTCTACCATTATTTGTCTCACTGCATAGTACGTCTTGTCCCACAGTTTCATGAGTATTTCCGGTCTAATGTTTACGTGTTTGGGAAAAACAGCCAAGCTATGGAAACATTTTTGAACTTCTGTGTCTAAGCAGGTAACAAATCTTTGGATCATGTGAATCACTTTCATTGTTGTGGGGCTGTGAATTAAATAAATTATCATAAAGTTTAAGTAACAACAAAATTAAACTTACTGTTGCAAGTAATCGTTTCTGATAATTTCATCTATCAGTGATTTCCAAATTATGTCAGTAGATAAGGCTTCTTCGCGACTATCTTTTAAAATTGAACCTATGATATTTAACAACATGGGGCAACCATCACACAACTCGTGTATTCTATTCGCTAGATTTTCCCTATTTGCAAGATTGTCAGTTTCCAGTGATTTTCGAAGCAATTCGATTGATTCTTTTTTAGTAAAACCTGTCGTAACCTACATTTACAAAATAAAAATCATTACATCAATTGAAATAATTAGATTTTACCTTGATAAAGAATGCTTCCGAATTGTTGGCAACATTTTTATCTTGTGTAGTCACAATAGTTTTGCAACTTAATTTAAAAGCATTTAAAACCTCCGACGACTTGACATCATCCAGAATGATATACGAATTAGCTAAATTTTCGTGCAAAAACAATGTTTTAAGTTCATTTTGCAAAATAATGATGTCATCTGGTCTATGGCTTAAAGCTACATAATCAGTAAGCTTAACAGCAGTCAAATACAAGCTAAAAATAAATATTTATTGATTAATTAAAATTGATGTGAAATGACTCACTTCCATAAGGGATGAATAATGGCACTGGTGTCTGAATATTCCCCTAAATTAATCCAAAACATAGCATTTCCAGACACTTCCAAAAAACGTTTAGTTTGTAAAACTTGATTTACTAAACATGATTTACCAAAACCTGGTAAACCATGCACCACCAAAGTACCACAAAGTTTAGGGTCGAGGTCGAGGGCTCTATCCTTGATAGTATTTGCCTAAAATTGCACAAAAGTTATTATCATAACAAGGTCACGGTTTTATGAAATACCACTTTGATCCATTCCTGTTAGCATTAATTACAAAAAATATGTTAATTGAAAATTCGGAAAAATAAATTATTTAGCAGCTTAGTAGATTTTTATAATAAATCTCATAAAAGAGGGGAACATAAATAATTCCTGAACAGGCTGTATTATTAATAATTGAGGTAACAAAATAGTTTTTTTACAAAATGATTCCCTTGAAATTTGTTTGGCCTTCATTTGTTTCTGAACCTTTTACGGTGTCTGTCAAAGTCACAACCTACTATGCTGCTTCTTCATTTTTGTCCTTAAAGTACTCACCACTGAATTTCTCACAACATAATTCAAGGAAAATTCCGGAAAACCGCCAGTAACAATAACTTTTCGTATTTTTTCGATACTGGCTATAATTGATTCAGAAATTTGTTTCATGCGGGCCACAGTTCCCAAAATATGAATGAATGTAGAACACCGCTTTCCATCTTTTATGATGATATCTAATAAGTACTTAACACGATTCTAACAAAGAAAATTAATTAGATAAAAAGAATTGTTATTGAAAACCCTCTTACATGTTGGTTACCCCAAATTTCAATGTAGAGTTTTTCATCAATGATCTTCTGTGCAATTAAAGTATCAATGACATCATCTAGGGTCAGGTTAGCTTCAATTTCTTCTCGAAACTCTTGTACCACATTTGTGAAGATTGCCATCGGGGCAGCTAAAATAAGTTTTTTGAATGAGAGGTTTCACAACATCAAGTGGTCATCTGTCACATTTTAAGTTAACAAATAAAGCTTACCATTAATGAGAGTATTTTTTCCGTAATGAATAAAGAAAAAAACGTTGATGAATCAGAATAGATATCGAAAATAATGGCGATATCACAAACACAAAACGACACTACTCTAAACACAATCACGTCAAAAATACCTGTCAAAACCTGTACGATTCAGAATCTTCTGCATGTCTATTCGTCAAATCTTTCATGCGGTCATTGACCACAACCACACAAACAAATTATGAGACGTCCGAATTCTCAACGGCCTTGAATTTGGTTATTTTGTTTGAATTCTTTTGTATAGGTGGACTTCAATTAACAATAGAAACCTTGCAGGTAAACTAGCCAATTAGATTATTTATTGTTAAACCAACAACAAAACAACGTCTAATGTCAAATCTTTAGCCAATGGAATACGCGGATATCCCTATTTGCGCGGTGATTGGTAGTCGCATTTGAGCGGGAATTTTGTCGTCAAATCGCGTTAAAGAGTTTTGTTTAAATTATTTGTTTACATAAACACTTTTGAATTAGTGAAACTCGTGACAAATTAATTTTTAAAAGATTTTTGTTACGCACGTAAATTGGTGTTATAATTACAGAGTGTAATCACAATTTGGGAAATACCCTGGTAATACATTGTTTAAACTAACTTTTTTTTAAAACAGATTTTGATGTGACAATAAAGACTGCAAACTACTTATTAGATGAGATTTAGTTTTTTTTAATAATTAGAGGCTACCAGATTGTGATAGTCATTATAAAGAAGTACAAGGAAAATTGAGATTTTAAAGGTCTAACAGTAAACTAAATTGTAGTTTAAATCAAAATTAATAAAATGTTTTGTATTAAATATTAATAACTATTCAGATGAATTAATAAATAAAAACTATTGCGCTCTTATATGCAACCACCAATACACATTTTTGTTGACTGCAGATTTATCAGCTTTAATAAAAAATATATTATCATTGATTATTATTTTTTTCACATAAGATGTCTTTTTTTAAATCAAAAACAACTTCATTTAGAAGTTATTCTGTGAGAGTAAAATATATTAATTTTTTTCATTTATTAGGTAAACTTGTATGCAAAAGAAAAGTATATAACTGCTGTGCACGGTTTTGGCAATATTTCATGGGGCTTTTTTCTGTAACTTGGTAACATTGAACTAAACAAAACTTCAACAATAGGTAACACATGTATTGTTTAACAAAACTTAATAATATAATTTGTGTGAAAGACTGACATTGACACATAAATTCTAAAATTTTTAAAAGCAACCATAGAAACAGTCCCATTTACACGATGAAATAGTAAGTGGACGCTTTTTTTTTGAATACAAGTGTACATTAATTGTTTTTTGATAGAACAAGATCCACCAAGTGTGACAACATTGTTGTTTCGAAATGTATCATTCAATTTTTTATGTTTACAAATTACAACTAATAACAAAACGATAGAAATATGAATACGAACTGAAACAGTTCATTTGCTATTAACACTTTGTGTAAAATATTATTGACGTAAACAAGATATACCTATAATTACCAATTGTAGGTATTAGTTTCTCTAATTATTCATATTTTGTTAATAATTTGTTTACACTAATCGCCATATCTTTTTTTTAATATTTCATGCAACATGTAATTAATTAAATAATACCACAGTTATTTTTAAGGAATGACTTTTTTAATTCTTTGTGTTTATATTTAGATACAATTCTGGTGCATTTGCAGCAGTATTTAAAATTCAAAATTCATAGTAAATTTACATGTAGATTCTTTGATAACTGAGCTTTACGTTGACATATATTATTTGATTTATGATAAAGTCCTTGGACAGACACTGTATTTTTTGCAAAGTACACAAAAATATGATTTATCTAAAATAGGTGTGAACTAAGGACTGTTTTAAAATGCATAACTCAATTTAACGTTACCCGTCAACTGTTATAACCGAAATGAATTTTTAATCTTCTAGTTACAGGTTTATAATTCATATACACATGCTGAGATAATAATGTAAAGTTTCATCATCTAGCACCGTAATCTTCTAATTAAATGTAAACGCAAAAACACCACAATTTCGCTTTGTTTTGTTTTCATTTTTATTGGGTACATGTCGACGAAAGATAAGAGTGATTTATCATTCCGGTTCATAAACCGAATATATTTTCTTTGTTGCGTTTCACTTCGTAATAATAAAAGTTACATACAGTATGGGACAACAAAAGAGGTTTGTGAATATTGCGTGCCCAAATTGATTTGTAAATGTCGGGGTGAGGTCAGAGATGGCTAAAATAATAATTTTCTTTATTGTTTTAACTACTTATATTGAACGGTACATTATCGCTATTATTAAAATCAATTCCTAAAATAAATTACAAGGGCATTTTTTACAAAATCATGAATAAAATTACAAGGATATGTACACGCTTATACCGTAAGTAAAGTCATGCTAAACGAAACAAACTTCTTAATTCATTAGTGGTATAAACGCAGGCATACCAAGGACAGAAACTACCCCTAAAATATGCAAATAATTAAGTTAAAATATCACTTGTTCAAAGACCCCCGCTTCCAGGGTGTTAGTACATTTGGAGACAAATGGAACCAAATCACATCAAACTATGAGGCCTATTTTATTTTAAAATTGTCCGAGTCTTGCAAGCCTAGGCCGAAATCAATACAGCATGTTTGAATTTTGAACAAACAGGTGCTGTTTGGTTGCAGGAAAGCAATTTAAATATTGTGGCTTTTTCGTTGGTAATCTCCGAAAAATTTCACTCGCTGTTTCCAGTTAATTATTTCTGGAATGTGAAGGATCCAATAAAACGCTCGATCGGTTTACTTTTGCGAAAAACCAAACAAATTTGTACTTTGTCGTTTATTTCGTTTCATAATACATGATTTTAGGGCCGATGCACAGTGATTTGCTCCCACATTTCAAAGTCATTTCAATTACTTTTATATACAATAAAATCGTACATGTTCGATGGAAATATAAACTTGGAAATTGATTGGAATACGTGGGGAAGCAGGTCAATTCATACATTTTTCATCCTCTGACAACGAGCAACAAGTCGCAAGGGCATGACTACATTAAAAAAATAAAACAAATTCTTGCTCAAGTGAGGAGTTATGCAAGCGACTTTCTGATGAACACGATTGGGGTGAAATTCAGCTGTTGCTCACAATCGATTCGGTTACATATTTTAGTTATATTTTATGTTATTCAACTAATGACAGAATTATGAGGCGGAATTTTTTCCCGAAGTAGACAAAAATAAATCCAGGATGAATCAACAACAATTATTGATTAATTTTCTCCCAAACATTCCGTGACAAGTTCAACGCAGCTGAGTTATCACTTTGACTCTGATTTATGTTAAACGAGAAACTTTCGATTCGATCATCTCGAAGCCTATTTTATATCAACATAAAAAAGACTTCTATTTACCTACCTTTACCTGCATATTTACAAGACGTTATAAAATTTATCTCCAGACGCTTCAAAAAGCCATCAAGTTTGACGAAACGTTTGATAAAGATTGCGTTAAACTATTACGTCATTTATGGTGCCATAAAGAGGAATTAAGGACGAAAATTCGTTACTTTTTCATAACAAATTTGCAAACTTAAGTCGATAAAATTACTGTTTCTTTTAAGAGTGCGACAAAAGTGTCACCATAAATTATTTCACTAAGCTAAATATTGCGGAAAGAAAATTTATGTCGGCCGAATGCTGCAGCCGTTATAATGAACCTATTAAACGCAGCAAAAGAAAGATTAATACGAAAATTAAAACGATTCATTTATTATCATTACCGCATTTTTCAAAGTATTACTTCAGATTAAGTTTTTACGAGTGTTTTAGGTAATAAATGACAATGTGACCGTTTCTATGTTTACAATTTCGTTTGAAGTATCCTAACAAAGGGTAAAAAAGATGAAAGAATACCGTAATCATCGAAAAAGTAACATTTTCTGCTTCCGTATTTCCTATTAAAAGTCACGTGACCACACTCATGGGTGACTTAAGCATGCTTTAGTTTTTTTTGTTGAAACACCCTGTATTAATAAAAAATATCATTGCACACAATAAATTTTTATTTAACATGAAATGACCTTTTATTTTTAATATAATTATTTTCGAATTGTAATGGAAGCACAGCATCAATGAGATGAAAAAATTGAATATTTTCTATTAAAAGTTTATATTTCCCCGATAATAAAAAGTCTACCTATCACCTACGTAGCCATGACTATGAATACTCGGTAATAATTTGAATAAATGCGATATGAAGGGGATTTGAATAAAGTCCAAATGCTCAAAGTTACTCTCGCACAAACACAAATTCGTTATAATGATTCCAACGGTTTTCTTCGGCATCGACTCCTGGTTTGGGTTCGGCTCCACAACCGGCGGTACCAGAGCCACAACTTCCTGCTAGTTTGAAGCCCTGTTCTATTAGCATGTCAAAAGCTTGCTCCAGGAAGGAGTGTTTGAGGAAAAATCTGGAGGTGTATCGTTCGGATTGGCCGTGGTCTGGGTCTCGACTTTCGTTGAGGGTCTCTCCGAAGACGTCGCGACATAACGTTACTCTCCCGCTGACCAGGATTCGGGAGAGTTTGCGGAATTTGACGTCGGCGAGGCCGTCTTTGCCGAACTGGAAACTGCCGCGGTATCTGTTCAGAAAAAGAGAAATTGAAAAACAACTTTGAAATGTACGAGCACAGTATTGGTTCAAGGATATTTTAATTATTTAAAAAATAGTCTTTTGATACGCTTTTATACAACAGCTGAATAATTTTCCTGATCACTTTCAGTCACGTTGGGCAAGAAAATATCAATACCGAATTTAACTTAATTAAACTCGATTTAAGTACTTTTGCTTTAAAATTTGATGAAAACTTTGCTTTATTTTCAAACTATTATATTATTTAATATGTATAAATATGAGTTTTATACAGGATGTTTCAGAACTTCCGTCTCAGAGAAAAGTTTTAAGTAAGATAAGATACCAGAAACATGGAAAAAATGTTTAAAAAATTCTATATTAGTCCGGTCAAATTAGTCATAAAAATAGTAGTCAAATAACTAAAATTCCGACAGAGCTAAATTTTGGTGGAGATCTTGGGTACACCATTAGAAATAAAGTGTCAAAAGTCCCCATCGATCTCATGTGTGCTAAAAAAGTTATTCGGGATGAAAGGTCAAAATTTGACGTTTTTAAATTTTTTTTCGGAAACGGTAAGTTTTATCAAAAAAGTAGCCCAGACAAAAATTATAGGTCTTAAAATTATCTACAAAATGATCTATATACTTTTTTCCTAAGAATCACCATTCCTGAGATATTGCGATTTTAAAAGTTGTAAGAGTAACGTTCTACATCATATGCACATACAGAGTGCGCCAGAACTCGCGCCCCAAAGACAAATGCCATGTAGGGTAAGGTACCAGGAACATAAAAAAAAATTAAAAAAAAAAAGTTTTTTTGCTACATGCTATTAGAAGAGGAATCAAGGAAACTGTATTGTAAATTGCAACTCTGTTCAATGTTATTTGTGGCTTTCATTGACATAATTTTTGTATCTTTACTAAATAATTATAAAAAAACATATACAGGGTCATCAGTATTATTAAATAGACATAAAAAAATGTCAAATGTCAAAAAATAAATGTCAAAAATTTTTGACAGATAGAATTTTTTAAACATTTTTTCAGTACTCTGGGGATTACCCAATTACTCTCTTTCAAGAAAGTGCGAAATTTTTTAAACACTGTATGTTTTACCAAAAAAATTCTTCTTAATTCCAATGGAATCGAGATATTCATAAGTTTAATGAAGTAGAAGAAAAATTTCAAGTAAGATAAGATACCAGGAACATGAAAAAAATGTTTAAAAAATACTATCTGACAAAAATTTTTGACATTTATTTTTTGACATTTGACATTTTTTTATGTCTATTTAATRATACTGATGATCTTGTATATGTTTTTTTATAATTATTTAYTAAAGGTACAAAAATTTTGTCAATGAAAGCCACAAATAACATTGAACAGAGTTGCAATTTAGGATACAGCTTCCTTGATTCCTCTTCTAACAGCCTGTAGCAAAAAAACTTGGAAAATTGTTTTTCCAACAGAAATAAATAAAGGCAAAGTGCAAAATTTAAACTCTCATATCTTCGAAATTTTTATAGATAGAATTTTTTTTTAATTTTTTTTATGTTCCTGGTACCTTACCCTACATGACATTTGTCTTTGGGGCGCGAGTTCTGGCGCACTCTGTATATGCATATGATGTAGAACGTTACTCTTACAACTTTTAAAATCGCGATATCTCAGGAATGGTGATTCTTAGGAAAAAAGTATATAGACCATTTTGTAGATAATTTTAAGATCTATAATTTTTGTCTGAGCTACTTTTTTGATAAAACTTACCGTTTCCGAAAAAAAATATAAAACGTCAAATTTTGACCTTTGACCCTGAATAACTTTTTTAGCACACATGGGATCGATGGGGACTTTTGACACTTTATTTCTAATGGTGTACCCAAGGTCTCCACCAAAATTTAACTCTGTCGGAATTTTTGTTATTTGAAATGTCTATTTTGACCGGACTAATGTCAATAAATTTTGACATTTATTTTTTGATATTTAACATTTTTTATGTCTCTTCACTACTTTACTATAAAGTCATTTAGTAAAGGTACAAAAATTTTGTCAATAAAAGTTACAAATAACGTTAAACATTGCTACAATTTAAGATAAAGCTTCTTTGTTTCCTCTTTTAATACCCGATAGGAAAAAAACTGAGAAAATTATTTTTGTGTGTAAAAGTTTAACTCCCATAACTTCGAAATTTTTATTGACAGAATTTTTTTGACATTTTTTTCTTTTTTTTTCTTACCTTACATGGCATTTTTCTCTGGGGCGCGAGTTTTGAAACACTCTGTATGTATACAGAATAGTTCAAAAGTCTGGAAACGGTTTTATTCTGGCGAAACTATCAATTTTTTGGGGAAATAAATTTATAGGTGTGCAATGGCTATAAAAGGCTATTCAAAAAAAAATGAATATTAATAATTATTTATACTTACGAGATAAACATAGTAACAATTTTTTTTTAATGGAAGTCTACTAAAATTTTCTTTAGACAACGAGCTTGTTACAAGAATTGTTGCTGTGCATTTTTTTTGTAAACCTCACACTTTTTTGTTAAAAAATTTTTGACTTACAAAAATTAAAGAGTATTTTTTTACGTATTCCTATTTAGTAGCATATTTATATTTATTTATTTCAACAAAACATGCAACGTGCAACTACTAGTATAGTATAAACGTCGTCATAAAATGAAAAGTGAATGTAAAAAAAAAATCAGTTTTCTCTTTTTTCTTATAAGAAGTTTTGTTTTATTTTGTTGCGATTATTATTTATTTATTTATTATATATTATTTATTTTATTTATTATTATTATTTATTTTTTTATTGCGATTATTATTTATTTATGCGATTCAAAGTATTTTTACATTTTTTAATTGCATTTGAGTTGAAGTTCCAAAAACCTGAATTAAAAATTTAGATGCATAAATATTTATAACTTAAAAAGAATTATATTTTTGGAGCGATGTTTATTTGAGTTTTTTTATAAAACTTCGTATAGACACAAAGTATTTTGTTTTTTGTTACTTTAACATAAAAAATGTAACTTTATTTAGAAAAATTAAGATGTAATACGAGATATTAATAATTATTTATACTTACGAGATAAACATATAAAATTTTTTTTTCTAAATGGAAACCTATCAAAAAATTTTTTTAGACTTGTTACAAGAATTGTTGCTGAGCAAAATTTTTTTCGTAAACCTCACACTTTTTTTTAAAAAATGTTTGATTTACAAAAATTAAAGAGTATTTTTTTACATATTCCTATTTAGTAGCATATTTGAAAGCATTAACAGAACTAGAGAGCACAGTATCTATTTCGTCTGTTTAGATATTTTCATTAGGGTTTCGTATATGTTCTCATTAAATGTAATGGTATCTAGTTAGAATACTACTCGTATTAGCAATCAGCCTTTACCAAGTAAGTAATTCAAACAAGAATATACTCATCAAATATCCTACAGTCAAAACTATACAAGATATCGCTAATTTTGAGTAATCCTGTTAATTTTACTATATTGGTGTTTAGTTTACGTTATTATAAGCAATGGTTGTTTCATTATTCAATTACAAAAAGAGTTTTTATTTTTTTGAAACTTTTTTTGCTGAAACAAAGTCAAGTTGAAACGATTTTCCTTTTACAACAAAAGCGTGAGTAGAAAGTGTGGTTAAATTTACGGAAGCTAATTCACTTCACCAGGATGTGAAATCGCCAAGAAAATTGCACATACACATCAGTATCAAGTAAATGTTTTCGAGTAAAAATAAGTAACTTTTAAATTTGTATTTGATGAGAGAATTTTTTCTAATAATAATATATTTTCTTAAAATTAATGGTGTTTGTGCAAACGTCTACTTAAATAGCTAGTGCATTATTGATGAGTATTGATGCCTTTATTGTATTAATGATGTGGATTGTGGAGGCAAAACGTGGCTTTGTTTACGTAGGTCACCACTCACTTCACATACCTCAATAATACAGTGGTATTGTTTGTATCGTTTTGCTTGGTCTGAATAAAAATATCTACATTTGTTTATAATTAAACAAATAATGTTTTTTTTTTATTAACACAGCTAATTAATTGCTTGAATCAGCAGTTTCCAATTAACTCAAAAACCTTTCTTGTTAAAATACTGTTATTAAATTTGTACAAATTTTTTGAATTTTGAATTAAAATACAAAATTCATGATTAACAATTTAGAGGTAGTTACCAATATATAAAACAATATTGTGTTAGATTATTTAAACGTAGAAATCTAAAGTTATTGTGACAAAAATGGTGGATGCGCCGGGTCAAAACTATAATAAATTTACACACAAATTTATTTATTTAAAATAAATTAAGTTTTTGTAATTTTATTGATGAAAGAAATCATCTACAATTGATTTTTTCACGAATAATTGTTATTCGAATCATGAGTAGTCATGCATCTGAGGCTGTAAAAAAGAACGTTCGAAACGCATTACAACATCCCAATTTTATGACTTCAAGTGCACAGATCAATATCGAATGAATAGTTGGTTACAGATTTTTTTATAGGAACAGTACATTTTTGTAAAATCATAAAAATGTTTCATGAATAAAATCCATTTCCTTAGTTTAATAATAGATAAATAGAATAATAGATTTAAAAAGTAATTGCTATACAAGTATCTTTCTTTAACGAAAAGCAGCAATTTGTGTATCTAATAGATTAGTCGTCATTTAAAAAATGGTACATAAGTGGAATCAAATATTTTTGTATCTTGTTTCCGAATCGTCTGCAATCGATTTAACTTGTGTAACATAGAGACAATATTAATACTAAAAACAGAATTGCACACGATTTTTCTCACATATAAATTTTTATTGGTCAGATGACACAAATATTTCTAAACATCGAAAACTTTTGTGCTACAAGTAAAGGAGATGGAGTAAATTTTGTTTGTTAAAAACATTCTGAGACATATAAAAGAAGAAATATTAATTATCGATTGTTTGGCAAGGTTTAGAAAGTTAAAGTTTTAAGTGTGGTATACACGTTGTGAAATATCCCAGGTGAATAAAAAGTATGGAACCAAACGTTTTTTGCTTAAACTATTTATTTTTGAAAAAACTAATTGATGAGTGATAAAGCACTATAAAAATGTGATGTTTTAACAAGAATAAAATTTTTCGAAATTTCCCTTTATTTTTGAGTTCTACAAAAAATAATATTTTTTTAAATGGCAACCCACTATAAAATTATTTTTCTTATAAAAGCTATACTCTAAGGATTACAACTAATTTAAAAAAAAAATTCACATAAATTGCAATTTTGACAAAAAAATCGCAAAACTCAAAAACAAAACAAAATCTCGTTCTGAAAATACGATCACATTTTTTGTATTACTTTAATTTATATTAATTATTATTTTCTGGAGGCGAATGATTAAAAATAAAACCGCTTGGTTCCATACTTTATATTCACCCTGTATCTTTTGTTTCTGTATATAGTATTAGGATGTAGGCGCGTTATTATTTTTTCATATTTTTTCAAAATGGGAAAACAATATTTTTTCAAAATTTTGACCTCTTTGTTGGATATTTCAAAACATTTATTTAAAAGTTGTAATATACGTATTGTTATTTTTACACAAATTTGAATTTTCTTGTAAATTGCGTTAAAACACTATACAATTATAAATATTAATAATAATTATAAAAATTGACTAGTAAAACTACACATGATATGTTTTTCACTCTTATATTAAAAAAAAATCAGATATTTATTTATTTCAACATAACTTTTTTTTATAAGTGCAGCTACTAGTATAGCATAAACGTCGTCATAAAATGAAAAGTGAATGTAAAGATTTATCACTTTTCTCCTTTTCCTTATAAGAAGTTTTAAAATAAATTATTTTTGTTCCTAAATTTAATTCAAAGTATTTTTACATTTTTTAATTGCAAGTTTCAAAAACCTGAATTAAAAATTTAGATGCATAAATATTTATAACTTAAAAACAATTGTATTTTTGAAGCAATGTTTATTTGAGTTGTTTTTATAAAACTCTGTATATACACAAAGTATTTTGTTTTTTGTTATTTTAACATAAAAAAATGTAACTTTATTTAGAAAAATTAACATGAAACACGAGATTAAATATTGTTTTGGCAATATGTGCAAAATGGTGGATGCGCCGGGTTAGTAGGTCAGGATAAAACTGTGCCAATTCAGATCATAGTTACTTTAAAATTGAAATGTTTTTATGATATAATTTATTTTTGACTTAAGGTACCGTTACTCAAGAGAAATAAATTCTAAACTTATGTTTACAAAACTCGTAAACTTACGAAATGCACATGTGGTCACACACATGGGCTATTTGTATTTTTATATTTATTAATTGTAAATAAAAAATGCGAAACAAAATGCAAGTAGATTATTAAAAAACTTGAACTTTTTTGAGGCTTTAATTACGCTCTTGCTAATTAATGTTATACCAACAGCATGCTTTAAAACAACATTTCTATTTCTCCCCCTTTCTCAACAAGCATTCTACATTCAAGCACAGTACCCGACGGTGATGACTCCCGACGCTCTACTCCTGCTCTCGCTGGCGATGGCCTCCACCAGCCCTGGAAGAACATATTTTTCCGCTTCCCTCTTCAACCTTTCTCTCTCCCGGAAACACTCCGGTAAGACGACGGTGCCGTCGCGTAAGAAATCCAACACGTACCGAAACAGCACGCCGTCGCGATCGAGGAAATATCGACCCTTGGCATCCTGGGTGATGGGCTCGCGGCCTGTGAAGATGGCGTTCAAGTGCGAGTCGGGTTGGCTGATGAGGGTTTTGAGTGTCGTGGTGTAGAACACGCCGCCGATGTTTAGTTCTATCACCGATGGGAAATCGCACCCCGACATACTTACGGTGAGGCTGCTGGGGCCAAACTGGGGATGACGAGGCAGGCGAAAGCCTCCCCTCTCTGCTCGAGCATCGACGGAGAGGGACGACGAGAAAGGGGTTTTAAATTATTTTATGGAAAGATCAAGTTTTTCGGACGGAGACTGTCAAAGAGGCTGGGAATCGTGCTGGGGTTTAATGGATGAATGGAGTTCAGAGTTAAATACTTTTATTTAAAGTTGAAAGTGAAAATTAGAGGAGTTTTATATAACTTTGACAGATTTTTTAAACTGAAAGCTATCAGACAGTAATGATTAAAAGTTTGTTTTTGTGAAGGAAAAGTTTGCGAGAGAACAGGAAAAGTGAGATCTGTATTAGAAGCGTGAAAAATATTTATTATACAAGTAAGGTAGAAATATAATTTATTTGCTATCTATAAAAATTAAAATAAAAATTAATAATTATAATTTCAGAGAATATTTTTATAAATTTGCTGTATTGTATTTAAGCTTCCAAAGCCGATTGCACCGTTTGCAATCTGTAAAGCCCAATTTTAACTTCTTGTTAAAATATCTGATAGATCTGATCAGATTCTTTGTGATTTGCTGAAATATGAAACAGTCAATCAAAAAAGATAAAATAAAGTTAAATGAAAAAAGTATCAGCTGTGACAAATTTATGTCTACAGTTTAAATAGAACTTATAACTTTAATTATGTAAAAATACTACTAATGATTGAGTACTTAAAAAACCTGAAGGTTTTTTGTACGCTTATAAGTGAACTAAAGCTAAAAACAATTAGTGTGTTTTAATTTCGTTGATATTAGATCTTACAAAAAAGATTACACAAATTGTTTTTAACTTCAGTTCTTAATAAAGCACCAGCAAATTTACTTACAAAGTGTCTTTCTTTTAATATGGTAGTTAAATAGTGTATTATAGAAAAGGTTTGAGAGTTAAAAATGGCTGATATACAAGTTAACTGCTTATTTTAATTGATGTCGAGAGGGTTCAAAATGTCAAAAATTTGAGAAACCTTATAATATGAGTATTACTTCATAAGTTCTAGATAACAATATAATAAAAATACAAAAAGTTTCAAATAAACACGTGTAAAAAAAGCATGAAATAGATTTGTCGATTTTAATTTCTTATAGACCAACTACAAATATTATTAAGTCCCTATTACAATGTTTTTTTGATTTTTAAATTAACACTATTGTAACCAACAAGTTGTATAACTTTTATATTCAGTTTTAACAAATTTTGAATGATTGTATTAAAAGCAAATATTAAAAAATTTAAAAAAATAAAAAATATTAAACTTATAAATAAAATGGTGGATGCGCAGGGTTAAAATTAAATAATATGTAGTTGGAACTTATAATTTTAGAAATGTACACTGGCGGACACAGAATGTTGGACGATTTGTCATTCGATTGACATAAAAATGTAAAACGGGCTTTAGACAACTAACCTCGGTTTTTGTAATTTTTATCCTGATAGCTCGAGCAAAAATGACAACAAATCAAAATAATTTATTGAACCAATGTAAAAACACATATTGCTGGTATCTCTGTTTCGAAAAATCGACGTCAAAAATAAATTTCAACTAAAACTTTCAACTTTTAGTTTCAAACGTCAATTATAATGACAATAAAGCATGGCTTACATTGACATTTTTTGAACTGACATAAATTTGATGTCCAAAATTTCGTGTCCGCTACTGTATTAATTGAAACATAAAATTAAAACACAAAATTTTGCTTCAATATACAAAGAAAACTGTTTTGGCAAACAGATTTAAAAATGTAAGAGTAATGTGCGGTAGGTATAATTTAACAATGTGATATAAAAAGCGAAGCTGAATGTTTAATTAAGACTGAATAAATTGTGTTTATTTTTGAGTATAGATGAACACGGTAGTTTTTCTTAATTTTTATGATGAAGTTCATTTAACATAAAACATTTTTTGATTCTTACAAGCTTAAAATTTTCGTGTTAATTTTCAGCACGGTTTGCGCTAAACTTTGCGCATGTTTCATCAAATGAAATGCCGTAACTGTAAAAAATGTGTCAATTACAGTCTATTAGCGGTGTCGAGGCTAAAAAAATACATTGGAAACTCTAAATAGTTTTTAGAAATGAGTGTTTTTATTATGTATGTTTTTGTATGTATACGGTTTTTAATTAATTGGTTTTTAATATTTTTTCTATTTTGGTTTATGTTTAAGAAAAATTAATTTGTGACATTTTGATTAAGACTACAAAAATGGTGGATGTGCCGGGTTAACACACACTGTTAAGTGTGTATTTTAATTATTTTCTTATTTAACTTTAAATTAGTTAAAATTCACCAGTTACATCAAAGGTTTTATATTGTTAAAACTAGGTAAATTCTACGTGTGTACATGATGTATGTTATTCATTCAAGTTTTTTTTTTTTGATCAAAATAAAAAACAATTTTAGTTTTTGTTTGCAAAAATAGTTTCACTTCAAATAAAAACTTTCTTGGTTTATTGTAATTTTTTTAAGCACAATTTCTAAAACAAGTATTTAACGCCACAAAGCAAAGCACTTATTTGTGTTAAAAATAATTAATGAATGTAGCAGGAAAACAGCTGAAACTTTATGAAAGCAAAACAAAAATTCTTAAAATAATTTCTTTCCACTGAAATAGCAACGTGTGTATGTGGAAATTAAAAATTTTGGTATTTGAACGTAGAGTTTATTTTGAGTAATAATTTTTAAGAACAAATGCTTATTCAATTTTTCTAAGTTTTTTAATATAATTCTTTTACTTCTAGACTTGTTCAAATAAAGTTATTTCTTTTAAATAAAAATTTGTATTTATAGTTAATTCATGTTAATTCAAGAATATAAAAGAAATGAATAAAGAGTTTTCACGTTTAGTTTGCCACTTCACTGCAGATGCAGTAAACGACTTTTCTAACGACACACTTACTTTCATATCTACTAAAATTTTATAACTTCTATTGAAAGCTTTTAATACTATAATGCACAAAGCACCAAAAATCACTTATAAAACGACACAACAAGCCTGTAAAACTCGAAACGTGGAAATTTAAATGTCGTTTCTAAACTTGTGCATGCATATAAATAATCGAGCTGCTTCTACATCATATGCAGTAATGATTCAAATCCTCAGCATGTGCCACAAATTAGTTATCACATTTCATGTTCCGTGCGGATGTCTGAGCCAGAATACAAATTGTTTCTGATGTAGATTTCCTAATTACGAAATAACATAAAGCGCAAACGAGGTTCTTTTATTCGCATTAAACAGTCGTTTTAAACAAATTGTCTTGTCACATTTTATGACGCGCAATTGTAGATAAATTTGAATTTAATCCAAGTAATGTGGTGATCAATTTTTATAAAGGCTTTCTGTGGAAATGAAATGTCAGGTATTTAAATTTACGCAAGGAAAAAGAGAAATAAAAACGAAAAAATTATTAAAATGCATAAAATTTCTTTCGGAACGTTGAAGAGAATTGAGTTTCGCACTCGATAATTTGAAGATTGGAGATAGAAAATAAAAATGCAAATTACGCATTTATTTATGTAAATATAGCTGCGAAATTGCACTTTAAAAATGATTAAATAAGAAGAATTATTGCCAATAGAGCCTTTGTTAGCAAATACCCATCTAAATGTTTTAAATGACGTCGCATTAATTTAATTAAAAGCACCAATTCACGTTTCGTTAATTAGGTAGACATCAACTATTAACGCATGAAGTGAAAGCTAACCATTTACTTAATTAATTTTTTTAATGGATGCCACTTTTAAATCTTTCAAGTTTGTGACAAATTGATTGAAGATGAGTTAAATAAATCACATATTTTTTTAAATTGTTTTTGAAACTTTGCTATATCCTATTATATTGATAAATTGTTCTCTGGCTCGTTTCGGATTAACCAAGCTGACGATATCGAGTGTTTAAAGCATCGAAAAAGATTAAACTGAAACCGGGGGATTTCAGTTAGCAGGTGCGACACATTTTGCGAATACTTAGTGCGTGTAATGCGATGATTGGCTTAATTAAAAACGTGAATTTTGTAGTGTAGAGTAGTAGCGGCGTTTTATTTTTTTGTTTACTTAGAAGCGAAAATGTGCTGATTTTTGCGTAAAAAAATAAATTTTCTCAAATTTGTTTTAATGTAAACGAGGAAATTTTCACGCGTCATGTAAAATAAATTAGTAAACAACAAACTTCATATTACTTTGAATTTGTTTTAAAATATTTTTTAATTTCTTTTAATGAGAAGAATTTAATTACCTAACTAATTAAAATTATCCTGCTTCAGTAGCCTGCTTTTTTAATTAAATATGTTTACTTTTAAACAAATTAGATTAAATCAAAAAAGAGTAGCAAAGAAATTTTTTTAATGAATTTTCTTAATCCAGTATCCTAAAAAGTAAAAACATCAATAAGTTTGTAATCAATTTGAATGATGATATCAGATAATGGGTTGATTTTTTAATAATTCCCAAAAGGGTTTATTTTGTAAGGCTCTATTAAATCAGCTTCAGCGCATGCAATAAGCATTCTCCTGAGCATGGAACCAATAATTACGTAAATTTAATGTAATAAGCGACGTCGTAAGTTTTAATAACTTTTATAGCAACTTACTACAGTGTTGAAAATAGAACTTTGAGAACGGGAAAATTGTATTAAACTTTAAAAAATTAATTTTATATTGTACTCAATGTTATAGAGTGCTTTTATGAACTAGTATCAGTAGATAAAGTAGTTTTTATCGTCTAGTGAAATAAAGTAATTTTTATCTACTGTTTATATTTTGTCAACTAATTTCAGTAGATAAAGTGGTCTTTTAACGTCGAGTGAAATAATAGTTATTTATTATACGGCTGATGGTTCGACGCTAAATTGCTCTCAAAGATAATGAAAATTTTATCGTCATGTACAATATAAAATTTTATTCAATCCTCACTAATTTGGTCGATATTTATAAATGTCAAAGTAAAATTCAACAATGAAATCTAATGTCAAAGATCGTTAGCAACTAACAACCGCACATATACAACAATGGATGTATTTTTTATCATGTAGACGATAAAATTTCATTTTAACATGAAGAAAAGAGTAGATAAAACTCAATTTTAACATAGAGGATTGAATTAAGTAATTTTTATCTACTGGTTATATTCAAGAAATTCTGGTAGATGAATACAAAATAAAACAAAATATTATACACGACGATAAAGATTGGTTATCTACTCGTAAACTTAACCTTTTTACTCGTAGATAAACAATTTCTTTATCGTCTTGTATAATAAATAACTATAATTTAAATTGCTTCATTTACATGCTTGTAATAGGTATTCCGAATTTAAATTTTATTTCGTGTCTTAAATAGGTATGTTTTTTAGAATGAATAAACTCTTTAGGCCAATAAAATGTTTTTTACACATCGCCCTAATAAAAGCATAACGCTGAAACTCGGAGAAAGCTTATAGGTCTATAAGAGGGAACAAAAACTTTCATAATTAAGACACTTTTTGCTGACAATAAGTGACATATCGGGGAATGTAACACAGATAAGAGCCAATTTCAGAAAAGAAAAGCTTTGTTTATTGTTGCTTCTTTAGCTAGCTTTTGAATTTCTTTTCACTTATGCTTGACTTCTTTCAAGTTGCATTTTGTAATAAAATTTAATAAACTCGGTTTTACCTAAAACAAAAGCAAAAGTATAACAGTTACGCGAAAAGTTACCTAGTACTCCTTTAAGTTTAAATCTCAACAAAAAGTAAGGACTTTTAGAAAGTTTTAACGATATTTTACTTGAGACTTATTATATTGCTAGTAATTTTAACGAAACTAGACAAGTTCTCTTTGAAGCGGCACAAGTTTTTATTTAAATTCGTAACAAAATAGACATGAAGCGGAAGTCGAGCACGAACTCGTATCACTAGACAAAGAACGGAAACGGAGATGTAGAAAGTTTACCAAATTACGGCTGTAATAATAAACCTACGTACGTTTTATTGGTAATTGGACTAGAAATTTAATTTAAATATCGAAATTAAATTACACAAACGAAAGCATCAGTTCAAAATGGGGCTCATAAATTTTACAATCTCTGTTTGGTATTTTTAGCTCTTGTTAAAAATTTAAAAATTTTGCCAGGTGTTAACCATTAAATACAACAGTACGTTTTATTGATTCGTCAAGCTTTTTCCCACTTTATGATTGCATTTACTCTCAAAACCGATACATTGTATTAAATTGAATCGGGTGACAGGTAATTTAGAAAACGCATTCATCTAAGAGACGAATGATGAAAAGTCTCTTTTGAAAAATAGCCTATTAATACATTTTTCGCATTGTGAGCAGCACCGATTTATCCACTCGGATGACTCTAAAACCACCCCTATAACCTCTCCACTCCACCTCAGTTTTTTCAATCTACTTGTTGATAGCCTCTAAGAAAATGAGTTCTCCGCCTGGCTTCTAACGTTTTGTCGATTGATGTCAAACACTGGACCAGCTTTGATCTCACTTGGATGTCGAGATCAAACAATATGAATTTTATTACCGGCACTAAGGTGATATTTTAGTAAATAGTAATGGGGCTGCGTGCGTATGATCAATACGGATCTCTGGGGCGCAGACTTTCGTGCGCAACTCTACCCGAAATGCACTATAAATAACCTGTAACCCATTTCTGTTTCCCCTGTTCCTCCTTCGGATCCTGTGGTTTCTTCATTTTGCTTTACCAGCAGTGTGCTGCCAGGTTCTTTGATTTTGTGTGCGCGAAAACAACATTAATTTTACATGAATATTAGTCGAGATCAAGACAAGAATCTTCAAATAAACTAAATCAAACCGCTGAAGAAAAATACCATTTCAGTCTAAGACGTTCATTATTTAACACAAGTAAAGAGCATAAAGTTGCAACAAGCTTATCTTTTATTTGTCACTGACTACTGTTACTAAAAGTATAGAACTTTTTAGTTATTTCTGAGTAATCTAACATTTTGTTCTTGTGTAAGACATAAATTTTTATTTTCGATAAAGAAGCTGCTAGTAAAGAGGATGTGACTTTGCAAATTACATTTGCATACATTTGAACGAGCGATATTTTCAAGCTATCGTTAAATTGCAATTTACATATACTTTTCGATTCCATTTGATGTGGAAAGTATGGAAAAAGTTGCATATCGGTGGTAGCTTTCTTTAGCTAAAACAAAAAAGTAATGGCACCCAAGCTTTAATTATTTAAAGTTTCTTCTATAAATATGTACAAAGAACTAAAGATTGGTGTGTATGCCAAACTTTTATGTAAATTAAGGTAAGAGAAATTCAAGTAAATTTAATAATAGGATAGAAATAGTAGAACCTGCAATTCTGAAGATTTTGAAATTAAAAAAAACTTTGATGGAGTGTCTGTCACATTTAAAATCGTGCTTCGAGTTCTTTCCTCTTTTATCAACTGTTTAAATCAATTATCATTTAATGAATCGCTCATTTTAAATTTGCAAACTTTTGAAATCAAATTTGCAAAAAAATTTAATTATCTTTTTCTCAACGTATATTTTAAAATAAATATTGTTTGATCTCTGGCTTATCTCCAATCGTTAGTCTTTCATCAAAGAACCATAACATTATACTTTATAATGCACAGCACGAAAGCAGAATTTTGTAACTAAAGTACATTTTGAATTTCGAATTTTTAAACGCCGATACGGCGAAACTAAAGGAGATAGAGCAAAATGCTTGGCAAATTCGTAATCAGCGCGTCAAAATCTATCGAATAAGATTTTTACTTTTTACTTTTTTAACTTGTAAATTGCTGCAAAACTGTACTTCAATGATATAATATTTTGACGTAAACCTATGTAAAATTTTTCGGGGAATCGATTAGCGTCAAGAAAACTGCAAAATTCGTAATAGTTTTTAAATTATAGACGTATTTAAATTTTTGATATTTTTAAATTTTCTCGATAACTATTTATCGTAGAGCACTGATCTTTTTTGTATATAACAGAAAATTAAATTTTCTTTCCAACGGTACCAAATATAAGAAGTTATCTCTAATAAGTCGACAGTTATTGGCATTAGACCGCTCCGCGTACCGAAAATCGCCCAAAATTTCGACAAAAATCGAAAAAATTAAAGACTTCAAAATTGTCCATTTGCACTCTTGGATGTTCAAAAGACTTAATAAAGCACAAAAACATTGTAAAAATGCAAAAAAAATTTTTTGAAAAATTTTGTGTAAAATATATTGAAGGAAAACATTGAAATTGTCGGCGGCGGTGGTGGCTCAGCGGCATAAGGTCCCGAGTTCGAGCCCCGGTCAAGTCGGCAATTTTTCACAAATTCAGATTCAAATATAATTCAAATAAATGTCAAAAGAGGGCGGGCGCATAAGAGCGCGATCTTTAAAAACATGTGCACATGTTCTAATAAGTATAAGAGAGAAAGCGCACAATACTAACTAAAGCACCACCAATAGATGACGGGCGTATAAGAGCGCGAACTTTAAAACAAGTATCAACAAAAGTGAAAATATTGTAAAAAGTTAATAGTATATAAATAAGTAAACAAAAGGTAAGTTAAAAGTAATATAAATAAAAGGTAAGTTTTGCATTAAAAATTAAGAATTTTTTTTATTAATTATTGTTATAAACAAAGTAACAGAATATTTTTAACACCCTGTACAATTATAAATAAGTGCGCATTTTTTTTACAAAGATAAACACCCCCTAAACTCTATCTTTTCCTGCGCCACTTGTCTTCAATTAATTTTGAGTAATAATAATAGAATTACATATTCTAAAACAATTATCACAAATTTGCTCGATAACTATTTATCGTAGAGCACTGATCTTTTTTTGTATATGATAGAAAATTAAATTTTCTTTCCAACAATACCAAATATAAGAGGTTATCTCCAATAAATTTGGAGTTATTGCCATTAGACCGCTCCGGGTGCCAAAAATCGACCAATATCTCGACAAAAATTAAAAAAAAATAACTTTAAAATTGCGACTCCGGATTTGTTTCATTAAATAGATAATTTAATGTAGTTTCTGATGTTTATTGGCATTTTGCTCTAAGTTTTATAGTTTCGTAGAAAAACGCATTTAAAATTTCACAATTTTGACAATTTTTAATTTTTGAACGACGATTACGACCAGATTATTAGACTTACAAAAATCAATCTATATTTTATTTCACATATAGGTCAAAAGGTTTATTAAAATTTTATGCACTTTGGTATTAAATTAAACAGTAGATTTAATTAAACCTCCCTCTATTAATAAGGCTTATGAACGAAAAAAGTCACGCATCCTGCTTTGTGATACATTGTCCTAAGCTGTTATCTACTAAATTCACTCACTTGTTATTAGTGATTATTAATTAGAAAGCAGATAAGTTATTATTTTGATCTTTGTGTAAAGTTCGAATACATTCATTTAGCACTTGTAAAATATTAAGGCCTTATTCCGTTTGAGACTTTTGAGAGTTCCGGCTTAATAAAAGGGATAAGAAGATTGCATAATGAAGTTGTTGGAAATGACTCAACCGGAGACCTCGTTAGCACGAACTCTTCTAATTTTCCATAGTTCGTCCGAATTTCTTCTGTATGGTAAACTTAATTAAATGCGCAAATAAATTTGATAGCGTTTCTAATATTAATCTTATTGTTAGTTCCTCGTTTAATTAAAGGGGCATTAACCATTAATTACGAACAGTAGGTACACTAACATCTCTTGATGCTTCCACTTCCGAGTTATTAATAAACTTCAGATTGCTACCCTACCTGTACTTGAAGATAATTAATGGCAAACTAACCAACTATCCTCCTGAATGCGAAAAAGTAGATTGAGATTCACAAATTAAATAGAAATTTTCTCATGTAGACACACGCTAGTGTTTGCCGTTATTAAATTACTAAACAAAAGGCTACTTTCTGAATTGCAATAGAACAAAGCACTAAAAAATTCATTTTGCAAACATCAAAAACCCCACACAGAGTCCATGTAAAGCAGCTCTCCGACATGAATAACCTAAAAATTACTTGTCGGCTATCGCTTGGCGCGGGCGAGCTTTATCTATTATTAAACGATTTTGCGAAACGTGACGTATTACCGAAGGTAAACTCGAGATAATAAATTTAAAAGCGGCAAGCCCAAGTCCCAATTAATAAGAAAGCTTTAATTATCAGCATTGTAAAGGCCTCGATTCGTCGATTATCTTATCGACGTTTTCTGTTGTATTCAAAAACGTGCATAAATCTCGCGTTTAAAAGGATTTCTCCCCGATTTACAGGCTTATAAATTACATAGGCTTGTAAAAGTGGACTTTTTGCACTCGATCGATAAAAAAAATATATGGTCAGCATACACGTCGCCATTTTGGTGGGATGCACTAATGATTTCAGTCTTGCTGAATAATTTCCGATACTCGTTTGTTTTTGTTTCTGGGTTATCTCTGCTTTTTATTGTGCCGGAATTTGAATTTCAAAAGAGAAATTGAATGGGAAATTATCATACTTGTTATTTTTGAAACAGCAATGGACTAGAAAAAAATCAACTAGGACAATTTTCGAACACATTATAAAATAAATGTCTCAAGTATTATTACGTTTTAGCGCTTCTGCCATTTATTTTATTACTGTCGGTTTTAAACTTAAGTGGCAAGAAAATCTAACACTAATGCTCCAGAATATTGATCCTGACGTTTTGTGATTTTTCTTTCCTCTACTTTTCTTACATTGGAACAAATACGATATTCACGCTCCCTGAAAGCTATTTTTTATGTAATTAATCTGTGTTTTCTCAAGACAAACTAGAGAAAATTGTGTGTTTTATGTCCAGCATTTTCAGATCAAAATGTCGGATTTCAATACTGAAGAATTTCACAGCTAATTTGAATTGTGCTATGCTGTTGCTTGCTGATGCGGCTTAAGAAGATTAAGGGGATTTTAATGAGTCAAGGATTGGGATTCTGCTTCTAAGCAAATTCTCTTTGAATATATTGGGAATTACTTGTGCACTTTTTTGTAAAAGTCAATTTTGAACTTGTTGACATGTAATGAAACTGATCTCTTTGACGCGTTGAAAACTAATTTAGTGTTATATTTGGATTCCAATTTGACGTTCTTAATTAAGTTAGATGTCTGATCAACTTTCCACGACGCATCAATTCATACCGAGTTTCGATAAAATTCCCTCAAGACTTACGCTTTGACATTTGCGGAATAACACAAAAACTTTCTTGAAAAACTTTGTTTCAGAAAATTAATTACATCTTCAAATTCTGTCACGGATTAATTAATTAACGGCTATTGGTTTAATCACTTTGAAAACGCAAAGTTGGATCTTAGTTTTTAAAAGGAAACAGTCGCTTAGTATAAAAAGAGTGTCTTAGCTGATGATATAATTAATTAATTAATTTTCAGCAAAGCATATACAGGATGTTTCACATAATTTTACGACGCCCGCGTCTGTAAGATGCAATCACTAATACATATTCCGATACGAACTCAATCACAAATTTTGAAAAATTGGATAATCTTCTCTAGTTTGTTCACCCTTTTAAAAATTACAACGCTTTTAGTTAGTTAGTGATTAAGGTAGATAAACTAGAATCATATTCATACCGCCTCTGGATAGAACAAATGATAATTGTTTCTGAAAAACTGCATTTTATGACTATTAATGAAACAGTGATTAGTTTGATAACTACTGATATGGGTAAAGTTGTGTGAAACACCCTGTACCAGGTGGGGCATCCGTTACGCCCAAAAAGAAAATCCCTACTTGTAATTAAATAAAATTGTTGAATTTTTTCACACTTGTATGGGCATTAGTAAGGTACATTCTCTAATTTTTTGGTAATTTTTCATTCACAAACAAAGCGAAAAAAAAATAAAAAGTAATTTTCTCCCAAAAAATTTAATTCTAGTTTTTATACTGACCTACGCAGGTTTACTTCCTACAGTTGTTTACAAAATCAGAAAAAACAATACCAATTAGATTTTGAATTAAACGCAATTTTCCATCTTAACTTTGAAAATCATTTTTATTTATGACCTGCTACTTGTGGCATCGTAAATTTAGGTGACAATGGGGAACTGCAATTGGGGTAAAATTCCAAGGTTTACAACAAAAAGACCCTTTAAAGCGGTCGGCTACCAATAAATGATTTTTTTGTTGGCAAATTATACCATTTAGTCATAAATCACGGGTCTGGTTTGTGTTTAAATAAAAAAGCGATTATTTGGCTAACCAAGTCAAAATTTGAAATTGTGATATCAAACTTTGATGCGCTGACAGGTATAGATAGATTCATTTAGTGTAAAAACTTTATAGGTAAATTAACAGAAAGTATTCATAGAACACACAAAACTGTTACGGACTCATTTCTCAAATTATACCCTATGAATATAATTAGTTAGGTATATGAAATATCGCCAGTTTTAATTAATTTGAAGTCGCAATTTATCAAGTGCGCGTAACCGGTGCCCCACCAGGTATAGAGGAAACATGTAAAGCTAAAGCTTTTGAGAGAAAACAACACCATAAATAATATAATACATATGTAGAAAGTTTCTTTAGCGATACAGTTACTACAAGCTCGATCAGGCAATATTATAGCAAGAGAAAACAAACAGTAATTTCTAAACTCGACTCTTGTGGCTTAAAGCTCGAGTTGTGGGAAGTAACACATTGTGTCGTGGGAAGCACCACAAAGGAGTTGCAAGGAATAGTCGACTCTAGGAATAACACTTTTTTACTGAGCAAAGTTTCATTACGACTCATTTTGAAAAGAACATTTAATTTAAAATATTCTTTCTATCAAACAGGACAACACTTTAATTACTTATTTATTGGTGTAGGAAATACATTGAAAAATTTCCAATTTCGATCCTAAATAGTTTAACTACCAATAAAAACCACCAATGTCATGAAAATACGTATTTTCGATATGTAACAACAGAGAAACTATTTCGCCGAGAATTGGAATTTCATCCGAACAAACAGAGCTTGAAATAGCTAGAGTTTGTTCCAATTTTTAACTTCGATGAAAAATTCTCGCATCATTGTTTTAGCTTCAATTACATCTTGTTTACATTGTGCAGACGTACACCGGAGGATTTATCTAATGTTCCGCATTTTTCACGGTTGACTTTCTCTAAATAAAACAAGCAAACAACCTGAGGAAATATAACACCGTTGTGGTAGAGATAATTCCCCAAAAAAAGCTTCCAGTGAAAGCAATTAAGCCCTTAACTCATAGGTAATGAAGCGTAAAATTGCTTTCGAAAAACACAAGAAGCTTATTTTGTCTTGTGAGGCTTTCCTATAGAAGCTAAATCGCTACATTTCTGTCAGACTCAAAGCAAGACCTGGATCAACTCTAAATATATACGCTTCCATTTTTCACTCTAATATTCCATCGTGATACACAGCAAAACGTGCTGTGTTGATGATGCTGAATCAGAGATAAATGGTGGTGTTTTACTTTTATAAATGTTAGACTTGTACTCTTAGTTAGCAACGAAAAAACGTTTAAAAATAAATTTAACTTTACTCAAGACAAAATTATATATCTATTATTTACCAGACACGTATTTATGGTTTTACTTAAAATTCTGGTCACATTTTCACTATATCTTCTCCCTTTCGTAAAAACTTTAAGAATGTTGATATCCATTCTTACATCTTTCACGGCGAAACTGGGGACAAAGTTTTTATATGTGAAACGCATTGTGGGTTTTAACTCAGGTCCGATTTGAAAGTGTTAAACTAATCCTGGTATAATAAATGAGATTTTGTCCTGACTTTACTAAAATACGACAGCTTTTTGTGCCACCTCATAAAAAATCCATCAAGTTAAATAAACGTAATTAAAAAAAAGCTTACTATCTCTCAACACAACTGTCTCTTAATTTGAGCGTTTTTAGACTCAATCTTGCCAATCCACACAGTTCCTTTCTCAACTCCCTTGAAACCCATCACCATTAATCATATTAAACGGCCTGGGAGATATTTTTTATACTCGAAAAACTTATCCATTTTCAGTAATCTCAAGCCATTCAGCTGCAAATACACCAAGGAAATTCTATGTTCGCGTGCGAGTCAAACTGACCATCTTGAAAAACACGCCTGAACTTGGGTCATCGAAAGATAAACGTATGCTGGAGATTATTACGCTTTTGCGTGAAGCTCTTCACTTTATAAGATGTCAAGGGAAATCAATACAATTGCAAACTGTAAACATGTGAGATTAAATTTCTGAGATATTGGCACCCGTAAACATGTTTCGCAATGATTAAATTGGAACAAATTTAACTGAATAGGTAAACATGTTGCGTGATTCTCAACAATGAAGAGTTTCTGTGTTATTTTGGCAAACAGCTATTCCAACTTTGATAATTGTGGAACAAACCAGCTGTTGTAGGTCGAGTTGCAGATTGGATTAACAAATACTTTTTGCAATTTTGCTTTAGCAGCTCAAATCTTGACGTGTTGTAAGAAGCTCAGAAACTCATTAAATATTTATAGAATGTCGGAAATGATGCCAAGAGACCCTCTTGTAATTATTTTTCTTTTACAACTCTAATTGCTTTGTAGTTCGCGTTGCTTCTCGTTACTTGGCATGTTTTTAGCTAATTAGTTAATCATAACACTTAATTAATTTTATTGATGAATTTTAAATTGTAAAATTATTTCTGGTAAAAAACTTTATAATTTGTGACTAGCCCGGCGCATCCACCATTTTTGCATTTCAACAAGAGATGCTACTTTAAAGTATGAAACGCTTTGTCTACATTTCCATTATCCACCTTTTATTCAAATAAAATTGATTACAATTGCTAATATGGTATTAATGTTAGTACTTTGCATTCACAAAGAGCTTTAAATAATTATTCCTAAGACTTTGTTTCAGCAAGTTACTGAATTCACCCTGCGAAACGATGAGTATTTTTTTTATTTAAGAAATAAATTTGCGTTTTCACGAACTGCAGTATTATTAACATCTAGTAAAAGTCAAAAAGTGATGTGTCGCAATAAAGTTATCGAATATCCGGTCATTTCTCTAGAAATTTTAAAGCCTAAATTCACACTTGTGTTTCTTCGAAATGCTTAAATTTTTCATTGTGTTTAAATTGTATTATTTTTGTTAATATCAGAAAGACAATGAGGGGAAACATGTTGCAGATTTGTCATAAGTTGTCTAAACTTTGGGGTGCAATTTTAGGCTTAATTAATTTAAATAATTTGAATTGTTTGTACAATGGAACGATATCTACCTCACTTTCAAATTCTCTGATAATCTATTTGTACAGCAATTTCATATTTCTAATTATTAACAAGCTTCTTGATACAAAACTGATTCAAAAACTTAGGGAATAAATTGTTATCTTTCTAATTAACTCCTTTGATAAATCTTTTTTTCTTCTTCTATGGCCCATTTAATTTACAGGTCTACAGGTGTATTAATTTAACCCTAAGATGCATGACTGTTCCAACCAACAGATTTACATAACGTGGGCTAAAAATACCCATTTTAACGTTAATTTGACCACCGCGATTTAAATTATTAGGTTGTATTATTGTTAAAATAATAGTTGTTTATTTAAACAAAAACTTTATTAGTATTTTTTTACATTTATGTCTATACAGTGTGTTTTTTACAAATAGGTTTGCTTCTTGTACACGCACTAAGTTGCATTTTCGGTTTTTTTTGTTGTTTATATAAAGCACTTTTTGTTGTTAATTTTTTACTGGTGTGTTGCTTGTTGTTTTGTTTGTGCATTTAACATAAGTTTTCTAATATCTTTTAAAATTGAATTAAAAATCACACAATGTTTGTTTGAATGCGTCGAAACAACCACGTTGTGTGTAATTCCTAAAAATATTTTTTTAATTTGTAAATTACAAAATTTGTAAAATATAACTTCAACTGTTACATTAAAAACAATATAAAGGAGACATAACTATAATTTTATAAAATTATCAGTAAAAATAAAAAAGAAATTTAAAACTGAACAGTCGGGTACAAAATACCCACGTTATGCATCCTAGTGTTAAGGTAGTTCAGGGAAACTTAGTTCAAATTTTCTAATAGATTTAAATCGTTGCAAATCATGAAAAACGTAAGTTTAGGATTTATTAATTTCCCTGACGTAATAAGCTAATAACTTAACTCTTACATCTCAATTAATTAACGAATGTTTATCAACGTTCTGGTAAAAAAAAAACAGAAAATTTTGCATAATCTATTTATTCATTTTTCTTTTGAGTTTATTTTATTTGATGAAGTAAATTAACAATCAATCAGAGCCAAGTTCTAATTATTTTATTTTTATGTTGGATAAATTTAAGTGTGGTTTAAAACTTGTGTTTTCATTCTCACAACGCGGCCTCGTTATACCTCAGGTCTTTTAGAATTTTCCTTTCTAATTATTTTCCTTTTGTTATTTTGAGAAACAACAGAACGTAGAGCAAAACGGAATTTTTTGGCGACCACGATTTCGAGGGTTCAACCGTTTGGAAAATATTGACTAGCCCTTTCCACAAAATATTACATTATTATAAAAGCGTTGCACTTAAAGGATTACAGAACTTAATGTGATAGCAAGGTCGTATTTATTGTATATTGTATTTCATACATTTAGTACACAATCGACACTAAAAGTGTTTGCTTGCGATGGTTCTGCTCTGAATTACTAAGAGTAAACATCATTCAATTCAACATAAACATGGTTTTCTTAAAACATGTAGAATGTAGATATGTATGTATCATTTCCCACATGGGCGTGAATGGATGTTTTGTAGCGGTAAAACCATAAATATTCTACTTATTGCATTTTTACCGACAAATTACTAGATTTCTATACTAATAAATCACGATCGTGTTGGAAGTTTATAAAAGTTCCGCCATTAATCATCTTTTTGAAGTAAAGCAGCACATTTGTTATCTTGAGCTTAACATCACTGATGATTAGCTAACTTCCGATATTGCTAGGTCGAAGCCATTGCCTGTGCTAACATCGTTAAGATATACGATCCTAATTACATTCTAAATAATTTTGATTTTATTAACCTTGTTCAGCGGAATATTGGCAGTCTGCTATATTTTTCGACCACATGCTGCTTTACGAGCACTTTCCTATTTTATTTTATTCTCTTCTTCCAGTCGTATATAAAAACACTAAACCTAGATGACAAAGGATAATTTGAAAACTAAAAGTTGAATTAACCAATGTGCAAAAACTAGTTTTCTGTGTGTAAATTGCGTGGAGGAAGAATGTCATGTAGAGTCGTCCTATTCACATAAATTTCGCTAGAATTTCGGCTTAATCTAAATATCTCGTTATGAAGGAAGTTCTTGCTGAAAGCCCCGTTTCAGCAGTGACAAAGTTTGGCCTCATTTCCGCACTCACGAGGAAATAGTGGTAAGTTATTGTTACGTTTATTCGTGCATGAAATAACTCGAAGTTTGTTAGTGGGTGGTAACAACGTACGCAACAGTGTGGTATTATACGTTTTTTTTCTGAAATTGCGTTTGCGCCCTAACAATCCTATTCCAGTTACTAATCAAATATTTCAAGCTTCTACCGGTGCAAAGTTGTTCTCCATATAATTTCCTTTCAGTTGCTAATTTGCCTTAAAAAAAACCGCAGAAAATTTAAAATTTAAATTCAAATTAACAGTCCTGTCATTTCATTTCGACTTCAAATTAAATGGCGAGTTTAATTTGGTTAAAACAACATCCGCTTCCTTTTTCACAAAAATGTAAACAAGGGAAGTTGAACACAGTTTTTAAGATTGATGTTTCGAATTTTAGCCGTAATTATTTAAGAAAGTTAGTGGCGAAAACACTTCCGCGTAGTCATCAAGGGAATCAATTAAACTTCGTAATTATTTTCAACTCACATTGCCATACAAAGCTCAACAACTTTCGGGGTCTTGATGCATGAAAGTTCATTAAGGAAATTCATTAGACCTCTAACTATCTTAGGAAAAAGACGTTTACCTGTAATTTAACAATCTGGTGTTTTATCAATTTAAATAAAAGTTGTACCTGTGTCTTACAATAAGAAAAAAATTGTTTAAAGAATTTAACATAAAAATTTAAAAAAACTGATAAAATTCAAAATTAAGATTTAAGCTTAGTTGTTAATTTTGTTTAATACCAGCGGAATCACAAAGTTTAAATAATGCATGCGAAACTAAATTTTATTAGTATTAAACATGTTTTTATGTCGCCCTAACAAATTTTTACTAAAGTCGCTAAATTGTAAACAAATTTTTCTTAATCTGATTTTGAGTTGTCACAACATTTTAAAAAAGAGTTTGTACTGAAGTTCAAAATTTACAAAAAATGTATCACTTGATTTATTTATTTTTTTATTAACATTGATACTACTAAAACTAGTTCTAGTTACTAGTACCAATAATAAGAGTAGCTTTAAAAACAAAACTTTTGGATTATAGCTTTAAACACAAATCTACAGTCTGTTCATTTATGGCTATTTTGGGTATTGATTACATGCCTCATTACGAAAAGATCCTTGTCAAACAAGTGAATGTACCGAGAAATTTAAGCAAACGTTGTCTTCCCTTTGTTCCCCTTTTTGTTCGTTTGAGAATAAATTCTATTCCAATCCAATTGTTAAATACAATTCCTTGTTTCATTAGTATTGTCTAGTCTGCGGTTAGCAGCTGTCTGCTCATCCACTGAAAGAAATTAATTCTAGATTTAAATTAAAAATCGACGGAAATCCTAAATTCAGATGTAGCCTTTTTCGCTTTGTGCTACGATTTTTTCGTTAAAAGCCTCTTCTAATTACCAAATGGTTTTTTCACATCGCCTTACTTTCATTCGTCCTCAATCCGACTCAAATCTAAAAACATCTTCGTTGGTTTTTACATCCGAAAAGTTTTCAGTGTTCATTAGCAAATGCACCAGTTATGACGGTTTTCAGTAGCAACCACAGGCAACATTTGAATGGCCCCTCGTAAATGAAACCGGAAAGCTTAAAGCTTTTAGGATAATTTATGCATAGTTTGAATCGCGTCGAAATTTGATGTGTGAACATCGTCAGAAAACGATTTTTTACAGAAAAAGCCGGAAAGTCTCTCAATGCGGTTTTACCCTTCCGGATCAATGCGACACGCACCAAGAATGTGTGAATGATAGATTCGACATATTGAAATTGAATCGAAATATACAGGGAGGTTGTTTTACACCTCACCCAATAATTTCAACAAAATCTAGCTTTAACTCGTCACGGGTGATAAAGTTAAAGAAAATAAACAGAAGCAAAAGCAATGACTATGATTTCCGTTGAAATTTATTGTGTGCATTAAAGCTTGGCGCTCTTTGCGTTTCCACCGTGTATACGGTTGAGCTTTTCCCCGGAAAGCTCTTTCGTGCAACCAACTCGGGTCAGATTCCAATGAAGATTAATGACCAATCCTGCTTTTCATTACTTTCACATATTTTATGGTACTTTGTCTTTAATTACGCGATACTGACATTTTATCAAGTGCGTGATTTTGCTAATCTTAAACCGACCTGAATTACTTTTATAAAGTGCGTGCAAACAATTTTAAATTCAATTTCACAGATTTTACAAGGGACGTAACGATTGTGCGTATGGAAATTTAACGTGCGTAATTTTATTATCGTGCGAAGCAGAGGAAAAATTGCTTTTATCGGATTCTGATAAAAGTTCACTGGCTTATACAGATATTTTCTGTCTCTAAGATTTCTCTTATCGTACGATAAACCTCATTTAAAAATTTTTGACCAAATAATCGTGCTACAATTAACCCTACATGCTTGGTAATAAATCAACAAATGTTGACGGTACTTAAACACGCTACGTACAAAATAATCAAAGTAAAGGGAGTTCTTTAATTATAAAAAATTTTTTTAGTAAATCGTAGAAGATGTTTTGTTTTGTTAGACTTGAGCTGTTTGTTAAAAAGTTCGAACTTTGGCCTTTCCAGATTCCATTTAAACGCAATCCACAATTCGAACTTGAGCAACTCATCAAAACTTCCGTTGAAAATCCTCCATTTGTTTCAGAATAGAATAATAATTTCCCACTTTCATTCGAAGCTAAACTTGCGAAACATTCGTGAAAATTAAATTGTTTTGGTTTGTTTCACTTTGATGGTCCGACCCGTTCAAAGTTTTGAGCTTCAATATTGAAAGTTCGTAAACTGGAAACGACCTGGGACACATTAGCCAAATTATAACTTTAATCAAATTTCTTTGGAATGAATTGATTGTGACGCAGTGTCCGGTATGCACCTGAACCGTAATTATCAAACATCCGTTAATTAAACTCAATGGCAGGCATCAATGGCTGGAATAAGTATAGTTCCACACAAAATTAACACTAACTGCATTAATGCTAATGCTAATGGCACGCAATCGCTCTGAAATTGATTACCTGGGTCCTGTTGGCTCTGTTCGCACTAATTTATGGCCCGAAATGCGTGATCGGTTTTCAGTTAGCAGGGGTTATCTGCAGGATGCAGTTGTGAAGGTTAATTAAATGGATAACACAATGAATTTTGATGTCATAAATAGATATGCATAGCACAAGAACTCACATGACACATGATAGATCATAATAACCAGAAATATGTTAATTTTTAATTTTATCCCAGTCATTGTGTGATGTTTACAATTTTTACTAAAATGTGCATATTTTGTTAATTTTTAATTTGTTAAAATTAAAATACAGGGTGCGTCAGAACTCGCGCCCCAGAGAAAATTTTCAAGTAAGGTAAGATACCAAGAACATGAAAAAATGTTTAAAAAATTCTGTCAAAAAATTTTGACATTTAATTTTTGACATTTGACATTTTTTATGTCTATTTAATGATAGTGATGATCTTGTATATGTTTTTTTACAATTATTTAATAAAAGGACAAAAATTTTAGCAATAAAAGCCACAAATAACATTGAACAGAGTTACAATTTAGGGTGCAGCTTCCTTGTTTCCTCTTTTAATAGCTAGTAAAAAAACTTGGAAAATTATTTTTCCAACAGAAATAAATAGAGTCAAAGTGCAAACTTTAAACCCTCATAACTTCGAAATTTTTATAGATAAAATTTTTTTAGCATTTTTTCCATGTTCCTGGTATCTTACCTTATTTTTCTCTGGGGCGCGAGATCTGGCGCAACTTGTATAAGGTACATACAAAGCCATAAATATGAAACTTCACATTTTTTGTAACCAAAAATTTAAGATCACGTGCTAAAGTAAAATATTTTGGCGAAAATACTTGAATTAGTTATGTACAGTACTTTGATGGATGATTGTTCAGGGACTACACCCTGTTGGCGGTGTAGAATGTGGTTAGTTCTGGTATTTCTGGTATTTTGGTAGGTAATAAACCCAAGAAAACTAAATTCAACGTCGTGTATGGATATCAATTTGAAAATGTAAAGAATTTTTTTGCAACATATTTAATGGTGGATTTATGCTTCCAAATTTAAGATTTATCTTTTAAGATTCAATTTAAGAATGACTGGATTTGACATTTTACCAAATTCTCGAATTTACACTTTTAAAATAATCAAAAAGTACTTAATTTAAGAATACACCGATGTAAATCTCGTATTTCACACAAACATTTGTAAAATTAGTGACGATTTGTAACAATCTATAAACTATATTCTCTAACAGTATCGACGAATGCAGCATCTTCCATATAAATTCTTATTATTTCAGAGTGTTTCAGAGAAAAGTTTTACTTTTCAAGTGTGACTGACAATTTATCAATTTTGTTTGTCATTTAACGTAAAAAGTTAAAAGTTGGAAACTCTTAAAGCTTAAATGTTAAATGATATTAAGTATAAATGTTACCAATAATTGATCTTCTTAAATGTCAATTCTTAATTTAAACCTTAAATGATAAATCTTAAATATGGAAGCATAAATCCACCATAAAACGTTGACATTTTTATACAAAAACTTACACTACACCTTTTTCAAGTGTAATTTAGAAAGCGTAAGTTCAGAAAGTGTTACGTATAGTTATAATTTAGAGTTTGTCATTTGTATTTGAGAATTCGTCAATCGTAATTCAGAATTCGTTATTTTCATTTGAAAATTATATTATAAAAATCTTTTTGAAAATAAAATATCTCATTTATTTTGTAAAATACCAAGTTTATGTAATTCTTTAATTCTGAAAATAAAATAATTCGTGTTTATGTGTAACTTCATTCTGAGATAACAGTAAGTTACTCATCTGAATTACAACTGATATTTTCTGGATTACATGTAACATGAAATTGAATTTATTTACTCTTCTGAATTCCATGTAATGGTTTCTGAATTACAATTAATACTAATTAATACAATTAATTAATACTTTCTAAAATACAATTGACTAATCTGAATTCCAATTTATGCTTTCTGAAATTAAATTAACTAATCTGAATTACATCTCGTGGTTTCTGAAACTCATTTTACTCTTCTAAATTACACTTTCTGAAAGACAATTGACTAATCTACATTTTAATTTACGCTTTCTGAAACTAAATTGACTAATCTGAATTACATGTGATGGTTTCTGAATTACACTTAAAAAAAGTGTAGAGCTAAAAAAAGGTTTTATTTGTTATTGTTATCGTTTAAATTATTTTGACAAAGAAACTACATAATAATTCATAAAATAAAAATAAAATGACCAAATCAGAATGATATAACTTTTTTTATCCAATCAATTAACAGTTTAAAAGTCAAGCGGTGTTTAAAATTCTTGGTTTTTGGCTTGTCTATAGCATCATTTTTTAAAACATAGGGAATATAATTAATGCGTTTCTTGTAAATTGTTAAAAATAATAATTTGAAACATCTTTTCTAACGATTTATTTCAAAATTTTCTTTCAGAAAGCCACTAAATGGTTGTAATTTTTTCCTACTTTACTAATTTTTTGCGCTTATAGTAATAGTAGATTTACATATCGAGGTGGGAGGTGCTTCATTAGCAAGGCGAAATTTGATGACTAAGGCGCAAAGCTCCGCGGTTAGCAATTAAAGAACAGAAAACTAATAAAGAATTTAGCAAATTTTAAAAAACGTGACATATAACAGTTCAGATTGAAAAGTGGCCATTTCCCAACCTAACTAAACTTTCAAATTAATTGTTAAATTACGAGTAATTTAAAATATGATACTTTCCAACTTTTCACAAGCAAAGTAATTTGATATTATTTTATGATTGTAACAAATATTGTTATGTAAATTTATTCCTTAGTGAAATTTTGATATTGGCATTGTTATATCGAGGTTGTTGTCGTCCTTTTTCACATACAGTAGAAGACATGAAGACACATATTTCCACTTATTAGTCACAACAAAGATTTATGTTTTTCATTTTAAGTAATGGCAAATTTTATCATGTTAAACATTCAAAATTGATTAAACATGAAACAACAAGACCGATGAAAAAAGAAAACCAACTTAAACGCGTTTTAATATCTTTTATTACATACACAAGATAATAAAATGAAACAAGATCATAAAAGTAAGTGAATATTTCTAAGAGACGACCTCTTGGATCCATTTCAAGTAGTTGGCAACGTCTACAAGGAGGATAGTACTCGCCCGATTGCATACATATTTATTTTGAAGACCGACGCCGACGTTGACGACGCCTTTCAACTCCCAGACTGGTTTTGGACCACCACTGAGGTACACCAAACTACTTCCAGAATCTCCAACACAGACAGAATCATCTACAAGAAATTACTGCAACTTTCTGCATCTTACTAGATTATTACCCCACTTTCAGCATAACTGGTACAAAGAGTATTATCGGTGTAAAACCCTTTCAGAAATGAATTTTTCTTGATACATTCCTCCTCGTTGAGCACTTCAACATTGGCTTGGTCAAATTTTAAAAATCGCTCTCCTTTAATTTCGTATCCGATTAGAATTCCGTCCCGTTTTTCACCCTTGGGGCTCAAGCAAACTGGTCTAACATAATCACTGATAATCACAGGTTTATCCAAGCGAATAACGGCCAAATCGTTTAATAACCCTTTCGAACGGTACCCCGGATACAAGTGTATTCTTTCCACTTCAAATCCCTGGATTTCCTTATTCTCTCCATCGTTATCAAGGCTATATTTCCCAAGATAAACCCTCAGCAGACGAGCAGGCACTACAAATTCTGATTTGAGATAAGTAACACAATGGCCAGGAGTTAAAACGTGTCTGTTTGATATCAAAATGGCTTCACAGACGTATTTTTCAACGCTATTATTGCGAATGTAAATAGCTCCTTGCCACGGCCATTGTCCATTTTGTGCCTTTTTATTTGCACGTTCATGATTCGCCGACGGGGGAGTAGTTCCGCAGGCGTAAGCGGAAACTTCAGAACTTGAGGTGATAGAAGACAAAAAATCTTTATTGTTTAAGTCTCCAGAGAAGAATTCTTCAGAATTGCTAAAATTGTTACCTATTGAGGTACAGTCGAACAAAATGAAAATGACGCCTCAATAAACCAGCCCTTCTGCATTGACAAACATCAAATTAATTAAATAAAAATATTGAATTTTTTAATAAAAAATTTAACAAACCATTTCTTAATTTGATTGCAAACTTGACGTAGTTTCAAGATAAATTCTTCTAGGAGCTGGTTTACAGAAAGCGAAATAAAAATTTAAGTCAGAATTAAACTAATTCTGCATTGACAAACGTCAAATTAATTAAATCAAAATATTGAATTTCTCAAAATATTGAAATAAATATTGAAAAATAAATATTGATTGAAAATATTGAAAAAAAATATTGAAAAATATTGAAATTGAAATCAAAATATTGAAATTCTTCTTGGAGCTGGTTTACAGAAAGCGGAATAAAAATTTAAGTCAGAATTAAACTAATTCTGCATTGACAAACGTCAAATTAATTAAATCAAAATATTGAATTTTTTTAATAAAAAATTTAACAAACCATTTCTTAAAGAAGATTATGCATTGATAATGACATTAACGAGAAAACAAATCGTTATTAACTTAAAAAATTTTTTTAACTGTTTTTTTTAAATAAAATTAATTAACATAATTTTTGAACGAAATAGGCTTTCTCTATTTTAAACATGATTTTATGTAAAACAACAAATGAATTAAAACATTGTTTATTTGCGAGAAGAAGGTTTAATTCCACGTGTGCCTTTACCGCGAGTGGTTTAATTCTTTAAGCAGAAAGCGAAATTAAAATTTTTGTCAAGTTAATCGCGAATTAAAATTTAATTGCGATTAACACGTTCTGTAAACCGGCCTTAAGTTTTCTATTAGTTTTGTAATTGTCATTGAAAACGAATTAATAATTATTTATTTAATTAAAACAGGAAAAAAACGCCAAAATCATTTCAAATATTTTAGTTCTGCTACAAAATTTATTTTTTGATAATTG